>NW_010223227.1:0-5031 GCF_000695765.1 Mesitornis unicolor | reverse complement strand
TATTGTAACAAAACCACTTTTAAGGCAATTTTCATCAATTGCTTATGCTTTGCTGTGAAGCAAGATGACAAGCGAGCTGCTCCAGTCTTCTTCCTTTCTGTATAGCAAGAAACAAAAACCTCCGCTTTATACCAACAAGCTTTTCAGCTGGCCACATATGTAAACTATTATGAAATGGGCTTCACTGTCAAAACTATTTGTTATTACATCAGTCCAACCCAGGAAGACCACAGGCTGAAGACAAGCAGCCTGGTGTGAACACAGCTCGCTTTCATGGGTGATAGGAGCTTGCCTCCTCCACCCCCAAAATTAGCCTTTTTCATATAAACACAATTTGTCCTGTTATAAAAACCCACCAAGATCCACAGCTCCTTATCAGCACGTTGGAGTCGGCAGGAAGCAACTTGGAGACGAGCCTTTCCGCAGCCAACAGTCCAAACAAATAACTAGAACATGAAATAATTACCTGACTGTGCTCCAAAAAAGCAAAGAGCCACTGGAGCTTTGTCATCAGGGGCTGGGAGTTGCCCTCGGTTAAATTCAACACTGAATGCCGAAAGCTGCGAAAGAAAAGCAGAGATGCAAACTGTAAGACTGAAAATTAGCACGGGAGGTGCAACACCAGTGCGATGAGCAACCCCTGGAGCAGTCCTGAGTGGGAGCAAGGGAGCAAAAACTCACTCTGAAGCCATGAAAAGGGACTGTATGATGCTGTTCATGTAGCAGGTGTTTCCCAAATTAATTAACCCAATCTTTCCCGTCTCTGATTTGGATGCCAGGCGTGGGTAGAAACAGGCCAGCTCGTTCTTCTGGGAGGTCCAAGCGTTTTGTCCCAAGAGATGTTTAATCCGATCTTCATTTGGAATAGGAAGAGCCTTGGAAAGAGAGATCTGTGTTACAAATTGTTGTCTTTCCATGTGATGAAACAGTAACAGGCAATGGCAAAAGTCCTCTGCTAGAGGTGTTAACAGCACAACTCATTTCCCCTGCTCTTCACATGAACATGCATCCATGCAAGGAGCTGTTAAGCTGCTAGTGTTACTGCTTTAGAGGCATTAAGACTAAAGCTATAGCTAAAACCCACAGGCATGATCAGGACTTCTGCAGGCCCTCCATAAGAGAAGTCTCAACTTGTCTCTATGGGGCTCAGACTCAGAAATTTAAACCCTTTCTTCAACCACAATTTGAGGCGTCGAACTTAGGACATCCCTACCAGTAGGACAGTCTCTGCACTAGGCTGCAAACTAAGATGCCATTTCCATATGAATAACAGAAAAATGGCCAAGAGGTGCATGTCTTACTTTAATCGCTTCTAGGACAGGTTCATAGAGATCTGGAAATCCTGAGAAGCGGAAGAACATGCAGTGGATGAGCTCAGCCAGCTGCTCCAGGGAGCTGGTGGCAGAGTTGGAGTCCTCCTTCTTCAGAGAGACCACCAGCCTGGGGATGTGAGGGAGCAGCTGGAAAAGGAGAGTTCATGACATCAAAAATGGCTCCAAATTACTCACAGAGCTTTTACACACATGCAGGGGAATGAAATTCACCCCCAGGCAGAAAGGACAGTAAACAGGAGTTGACTTCAGCCCCATTCTGGACTTCATCCTTCACCTAGGAACTCAACAGCAATTCTTTTGTTGACTTTAGTGCAAATGCTATAGACTTTAGAGGGTTTCATGCAGTATGTTTGTCCTGCTGCTTTGCCGTGCTGCGATGTCCACTCCCAGTGCAGATCAATCTCTACTAAAACATACACCCACAGTGTAAAGGAGCATCACATACTGACTGCCCGTTGCAGGGATTCAAACCTAGAAGACAGATGAATTAGCCTACAAGATGTGTTGTCTGATGTGCTATATTTTACTTCAGAATGTATAAACTAAACTGGAATTGGTATGGTTGGATGGGTATGGGTAGTGACAAGCATGTAAACAGCACATTTGTTATTTTGCTTTCGTCTAGAAAAATTTTTAAAAAGAACAAGCAGATGCAAACACCAATTATACCTTGCTCACGGGCGCCCTCTGCTGACCCCGCAGCTGCACGGAAAATTCATTTCCAACCCTGCAGATGTGCTAGAGTGATCCTGGGCACTTACACAACCTTTTTCATATTTACATTTTATGTTAGTTTCACCTCAGAACAATCCTGGGGTAAAGTCTCAGGGTCCCCAGTCCAGTCATTTCCTAGTCCTCTCTTCCTCCCTTCATCTTCCACTCTTCTTTCTCTTGTTCTTTCTTTTCTCCTCAAAATGTTGGGAGATTTTAACTATTTCCTTTCCAACAGAAAAGTTTTGTTGGGGAAAAAAATGAATCCCAGCAGCATTTTATACATCAATATTTTGCCAAGCTGTGATGGGAACAATTCCCAACCCTTCCGAAGTGCCAGGGCAAACACGAAAAGATAAGAAGCAACACAGGTTTGTGCCCTGTTTTTTGAAAATAGGGGAGGAAATTTCTGCTCGCTGGGCTGCAGATGGAAACTTCAAGCCAAGAGCAACCGGCACCTTTTGGAGTGTTTCAAAATTTGGACGCCCAACTGAAGACAATCCATTGGAACAACCCTATTTTTAGAAACTGAAGAGTTTCTCAAGAAATTCAGGCTCTTTTAAAGTGTCTCCAGCTGAGGAATGAAAAAACATCAGTTGAAAATGTTGGCTAGCTTTGCTTTTTTCCAGCCTTATCTGTTTATTCTGTGAACTTTAGGTGAAAAGTCAAATGAAAGGGCTTGAACAAAAAAGTATAAAAATCAAACATTAATAGGAGCAATTTTCCATTAGTGATTTTATCAGTTCAATCACTGCAAGCATGCCTTTGCCTTCAGCTTTGCTTTTTAATTACAGCATTCCAGGGGCAACACCAGTGAGAAGCAGAGCTGTGCCTTAGTGTCAACAGCAAAACAAAATACAAAATATCACCATGGAAATTAAAAGAAGAGATTCAAATGCTGCTAAAAGTGTTGCCTGCTTTTAACATCAAATAATTAATTAAATGGAAGTGTTCTGATCCAGACTTCAAGTCTTCTTGCACTGAGTGTCTTGTTGCACATTGCTGTGCAAACATTTCATCTAACACATCCCAAAGCCAGAAAGGCAACATTTACCACACCTCAGCTGAAAGCTGGGAACAAATAAGGGCCTGTATCTTCTAAATGTGACCATGAAACTATATCCTAAGCCAGCTTGGGTCAGGGTAGACCTGCTCACCTTCCTGCCCTAGGTGACCCCTCCACCTCCCCTTTCCTTCTCCAGGCAAATGCAACACTGCAGGTTTGTGGGTGACCCAGACCCAGACCAAGCTGGGCAATGCTGACCATTGGAATTTTCTGCTAGGGTAGGTTTCACCTGGGCTCCTTTTACAACACAGATCAGCACACGGCCATACAAATGGCTCAGCACATTGGGAGAAGCAAGTGGACTAAGAGCAAGAGCAGGGAAGAGAGGAACCTCCTCTTCCATATGCAGTGCTGGCAAACACCAAGATACACCAGGTTAAAATGACTGCAAGAGCGCTGATAATGAGACCCTCAGTGTGGCTTGACAGGGCATCCAATATATTTGCATTAACTGCATCTTCAGCTTTGAAGCTGAGAGGACTATGGGGGTGCACTTGCCCATAGAAATCACTCTTCCAGCTGGTAGAGGCACTGCAGAAAAAAAAGGAGGGAATCCACACATTGCACACAATTCAAATCCAGAAGGACCAAACCCCAATCAACTTTATACAAATTTATTCCTGGAGACAAGCTATCCAGCTGGTAAGCCTCAAGAGAAATGGGAGGAACCATCAGAGGAGAAAGCAAAGCCTTGCATCTCCTCTACACTTAACTCTCTGACATAACAAAGTTGCTCTGCCTGTGGCAACCAACTCCTTTCAGGCTCAGGACTTGTCTCTGTGTCCCAGCACTGACTCCACAGGGCTACCAGAGACTACTTGCAGCTGCCAGGACTGAGTTTACATTGCTCAGTGAAATCAAGCAGATGAGGGAAATATTCCTCAATATCTCAGCAGCTTAGGTTCCTTCCCACCCGTGTTTCCCCACAGCATCGTTACACTCGGGGCAATGTCCTCATCCAAGAGCCGGATACAGCCTTACCAAATGAAACGCCTCGTGGGAGTGCTGGAAGCTCAGCAGCATGTACTGCAGGACAGACAAAGCCCCCTCTCTCACGATAGGGTACAGCAGCTTGGAGAAGACCTGGTGGGGGAGGAGAAAAGCAAATGAGAAGGCAGGACAGCACTGCAACACACAGGAGAAGGGACTGGCAGGAAAGGGAGGCACTGGGCATCTACCATGGCTGCTGGCCTGTTCCTACTCCATGCTGGATGTTGAAACCAGCAGTCTGCAGCCAGGTCTCAGAGTCATCTCATGTCCAGAGCATGGCTTCAGGGCATCCTAAAAATACTGTGTGGGTTATCCTCGCTCTTTCAGGCCTGTGCAATGCCTGGCACAGCAAGGTGCAGACCTCTCTAACATGACTGCATCTCCATACCTTCTGATGGATGTGGCCATGCAAGCACAGAAGGACACTAGATTTTCTAAAATGTGCCTGTTCTGTTTCATTGTGCTATTTGGAACTGTATCACTAACCTTTCAGGCAGAGATAGAAAGCAAAGGCCTTTTTCAAAGGCTAAGTAATGATATTTATCCTACTTTACAGAGAATGGCATAAGTTGACAATGCCCTCTATCCCTTTCAGATCATATTTCTGAGTGTTTCCAAAAATCACACATTATTTTAAGGGCTGTGTCCCTTTAATATGCATTAACAATGAAAGGAAGGATAAAGAAAAGCCAGAGATGCTTGGCTATTCTCTCACTGCTCAGTGCACGTGGGGGATCACAGGGACAAACACAGTTATTGATAGTGTTCCAATACTGATAATTATGGTCTTGATAACTTCATGGTGGCTTCCACTGGAGGCTCAGCCAGAAGTTATCCCCATTACACAAAAGAGGGGACAGCAGGACTGCAGCATGGAGAATGTTTTTTGAAGTGGCAACCAATTTCACACAGAATCACAGAATCACAGAA
>NW_010223226.1:0-5050 GCF_000695765.1 Mesitornis unicolor | reverse complement strand
CACCCTGCCATTTATACTACATACTGAACATGGAGGGGAATACTTTTCATGAATATATATAGATGCTGAATTTATAAGGATCAATATAGTCACAAATGTTGTACAACATGTCAGGATATCATAAAAACCAGGCAGTTCTATATAAAATACTAGCTTAATCTTGGAGATTTTAAAGCCTCATTAAAATGTGGATAAAGTCCATATATGGAATGGCAGCATTCAAAAGGTTGAAGTTGTATATCTGTGGTGCAGAAATTTTAACCATTACATTTGAATGTCAGTTGACTCATTTGATCACAGACGATATTAACATGTAAAAAGTTAAGATGATGAGATGCATCATATATATTGTATAATGCAATAGAATTTGTTGTTTAAGTTTTGGGGAGTGCAATTAATAACTTTAGCCCTTAATTTGTGAAATCTGAGATTCTAAAATAGAGATGATGATATGAGCATCTTGTAGCAATCGAATTTTGGATCGTAGGACTTCCAGGAAAGCTTTATAAATTCTGCTGAGAAGAGACTTCACTGCTTAATTGGGTAATGCAGAAGCCTTTCCCTGTGCTGAAGGGGTAATGAGAATGCGCAGTCATGGCTGGGATGGGAACCTGGTTAGAACAGAATAGGTGCTTTTAAAAAGCAAAAGGACATGTCTGTAGCTCCTAGCAACTTTAACACTGAAAATTTCAAATATTCAGGTTGTTGCATGTTTAGGTAATACAACTGTTCTAGCTTTGCAGATAGTTTCTTTTTTACTAAAATGTAGTATTTGATCCCACTTGCAGTGTTGTTTGCCAGATTTGCGATAATCTGACTGTAGGTTGTACGCATCTGCTTGGCAAAGTTATCTGGTAGTAACAAACATGAGGATTCTGAGTGTTTTTTCATGGAGAAACTTTGAAAGTCAAGCAAATACTTTTATCTTGACCTTTCTGCAATGCTGCCCCATATTCACTAGTTGTCAGCACATGTTTGTCTGGAGCCATTCGTCACTGCCATCCGTCACTCCTCTGCCATTCCCATCAGTCCCATTATCTGGGATCAGGAGAGAGCTGAGGATGTAGCCTGAAGGATCATTAAACCTCAGCTTCCAGGTACTGCAGGTAGTCCAGGTGGTCTGTTGTTATTTATAATAAAGAAACAACACAGCAGAACTGCCTAGCAGTGGCCCATGAGGCCTCGAGAAGGGACGGGCTGAGGGATGTCATCACTGAAGGACAGCTAAAAGTGGACTTTCTTTCTCCCACACTGTAAGCAGAGAGGATTTATTGAACATCTGTTCAGTACATGGCTGGGAAGATTGATTAATTTAATTGCTCACACTTTGCTTAAGTAACATTTGAATACTTAATGTCAGGTTTGAAGGATATTACAACATTTACTTGCACACCTTTTTAAAGTAGCAGAGTTTCTTATTGCTTTTTGTGTCTTTAAGGGAGTTGAAATGCATGGTGAAATCTAGTTTGCCCAGAGGTCTGGGATAACCAGAGCAAGTGGGAAAAGCTGTTTCCTCTCATAAAAGCAACTAGGTATTTTTTGCATTTTGCTTCTCTTGATATATCATTAATGTAATGAGGGAATCCCCACTGAATGGTAGTAATTTTCCTTCTGGTATCCAGGTTAGAGACAGTTCAGCATATTATATATTTCTGTACCCTTTAACATAATATCATGGTCATATTGAAGGACTAGATGAATTAAAGCCACAATAATTTACTGCATGTTCTATTCAGAGATGGTATTTGGGAAGAAGTTCCCAAGATCCTCTCAAAGAACCCCACCCATGTACTAAGGAAGAAACATTAAGCAATGGAACATTACTGTTCCTTATTTCCACACATTTTGTATACATTTTCAGCTGCATGTCTCTGAAAAGTTTGTCACCACTCTGACCAAATATGATAAAATCCAATTGAAAGTATTAATGAGCACATAGAGTATGTGTCACAAAAACCTAAACCTTTCAAAATATAGCACATTTAACCTTATTTTTAGAATAGCGGATGCTGATATTATTGCCCATACGTCTGGTAGCAATGTCTGTGAATACTGGCAAATGCTTATTGTTTAAAGATAAAGGTGAAGCTCCTTATTTTCCTGCAGTATAGAACTGACTTTGCATTTGTCACCATCAGACGTTAAACTGAGAAAAAGCAGACTGATAGATAGTGGTTCATGTGCAAAGGCTGATTCTGTATGATTTTTTTTCCATCTGAAAAGTTATTTTTTTTTTCATCCTCTATGCTCTAGTAAAGATGTTCTTTGATCTCTCTGTACAGCAGTTCATTTTAAGTCTGATATACAGTCAGATATTCTATTAGATACAAGATCTTTAAATATTTGTCTTACTTTGTGTGTAATTTGCTTTGGAACTGCTAGTCCAATAAATAGTAAATGATACTGACTTACATAGCCATGTATTTTTATTGTCAGAGATACCGTATATGATGTTCTCACAACAATGCTTAACTCTGAGAGGGTAGGGATTTAACACTGATACATGACTAATTTACTACCTTCAAACATAAAAAGGAAAGCTTGGAGAGAAAGGCCTCGTATGAAGCTGCATAAAACAGAGCAATAGTATCATGTAGTGGTACTTAATAATGGCACTGGCATTTTGTTAGCATCTCTACAAGAAAAAAATTGTTCTTAGAGAAGGATAATCTACAGTCAAATCTGATTGAAGTCAAAAGAAACACTGGCTGATTTCTTTGAGAGATGCCCGTCTGTCCCTGAATTTGACTGTACACAATACATCCTGCAACAAGGAGTCAGATTGTCAAGGCCAGAACCAGGTGCCTATGTTACTTGTATCCTTCTACATCAGTCATACTGTAGGGAGCAGACAATTAATTCTGGAGCAAAATTGAAAGTCAGAGGCAGAGTGTGAAAGAACAGAATGACAATAATAAAGTGCCCCTGCCTCACATTAATCTCCCTCACTTCAGGGCTGTCAGAGGCGGCCTGGCGGTGACTAATGCCAAGCTTTGCATACAGTGGTCACAGACATGAGCAGCGTGCTCCCTTTACAGCATCCGCGATTCGCTTTGTTGAGTTTTTGACTCCTGCGGAATCATTGAAAAAACATAGCCGCTGGTCATAGGTAGCAGGACGAAGTTCCTTCATCATACACCTATTGATCGATGGGCAGTATTCCTGGGCTCTGCTTTAAAAAATAATAATAATAAAAAAGGAATCCTGACAAATGCAGGAAGATTAAACTAACTTTTTGAATGGATGAGCTCAGCAGATAAGGGTTAATAAGTTTAGCTTTGAGGAAGTGCATATCATGTGCAAATCCTAGCATCAAGGCAAAATGATCTTGCACCTCTATAGACACGCTAATCCATTAACATTGCAAAAGACTTTGATGCACATTTGGGAATTGTGTTCCATTGATTTTATTGTCATCTTTTTGCACAAATAGTAAATAGGCTAACATTTAAGGAACAGTGTAATTATTCCCGAAAAGCAAGACATCAATGTAAAGTTTATTGTTGTAGACCAGACATTTTGACAGGAATACTGTAATATCCCAGAGGTGTCACTGGGTTACTGAAAAGGTTAAAAATTGGTGCATTGTGTCGGAGAAGAAAGGCAGTAACAGCAAACAGCATTCAAAAAATCACAGGCACTTCTGTAGGAAAGTGGAAATGTGTCATGTAACAACATACAGCTTCTGTAAGTGGATTGCTGCACTGAGGAAGAAAGTGAAACACACCTAATGAAAATGCTTCCTCCACTATCAGCATTTCAAGGCGCACTCTCATTATTTAGATTACAGAAATAACTTTCCTCTCAGGTTCCTCCTTTTATTGTATACAAACTCCACACATGCTGATGTGTTGTGTTGTGAAGTTTGATAGGGTTTGTGTCTGAAAATTTCATTTATCTTCTCAGATAATAGTGGGAGAAAATTCCCACACGAGACTTTGCTTCCTGAACTATGCTGTTTTTTCCTTACTAGCCTTGTGTATGTATACTAAATCAGGGGGACAATAGCATTTTTTATAGAGTGTTATTTGAGATGGAGAAAAGTACTTGCAGTCTTGCATTATAGTTGACCAGCAGAGAAGCATTCATTAGAATCTGAATGAGAAGAGGGTAGGGACACAGGTCAATTTACTGTATGTAACCAAGAACAACATGTTTTATGTTTAAGTATATTGTTCTTTAGCATTTCAGAGGAAGAAATGAAGTACATAGCGCCTCTTGTATACTGAATATAGTATGTTATTGGATCAAGAATTGAAATGTATTTACAGTGACATTTTGAGCCTTGTATACTGTCAAGAACTGTAGGTTTTTTTCTTTTTCTAAGTGAATTTATTTCCAATAACAACTCCCAAATCCCAGTTTTGGCTTAAAACATTTTTGTAACATTTCTGATAGTTTTTTCAAGCTACTCAGCTGGATGCGTAATTGTCTTTTCTTCAAGAAGATAATAGGAATTATAAAAGATCTCCATCATGAGCCATCAGTATGGTTTGAATCTGGGAACATAAGCACTGATCTTCAATGCTTGTTTAAGCTAAAGGAGGAAATCTGCTATCTGGCAGCAGTGACTTTTATCCTGCACTTGGATTTGCCATTTCATGTGTTGGAAAACATATTTTACAAGCTTTGTACGAAAGCATATGATGAAATATGCATATGGTATGTGCCAGACATTTCCAAGGATATTGATATGAATGCATTTAACAATATGTCAGTCGGTTACTCACCTTGGAGCTCCATTTGAAATGTCATTCTAGATTCTAGGTTATTTAAACCAAAACCAGTTTATGACAGTGGGCAGCATTTTGGTAGGTTGGCAAAAGGATGTAGAAAGAAGCCACCTTGATTTGTGCATTACCTGCTAGGTTACTTCCTAGAGGTTGTCATTGAAGTTGTTACTGGCAGAAAGAAGGAAGGCTTCAGTTTTACCATACACAATCCCACAGCTTTCTCACCTAGTGAGTTTTTCAATCTGTTCATGGATAGTCCTGTTCTCTGGTTCTGTAACCATCCATGAATGAGCTTGCCAAACCCCTGTCCGTTATCT
>NW_010223225.1:0-5046 GCF_000695765.1 Mesitornis unicolor | reverse complement strand
CAACCGAGTGATTCTGTGATTCTGTGAATTCATACTGTGAATGAGGTGCATGGGAAAGCAAGACCACATCTGCAGCAGTGATATCTTTTGTTGTCCAAGGTTAGCTAACCTAAAGAAGGACTTGAGAGAGGTGGGACCGGTGAGGTGAGCAAGTGAAGAATTGGATGTTAGAAATGCAACAAGAGATTAGAGATCAACGGAGGAGCTGCTGCAGCAGTGGCTGGGATGGTGGCACCTCTCCCTGACTCACACCAGGCAGCTCCTCCTGGCAGGGTGGTTCTTCAGTCTGCAGGAAATATCATTAAAAGACAATTCAGTGGAGATCTATAAAATCCTGAGTGGCTTTGAGAAAGTAAATGAGAATTGATTGTTCCCTATCTCTTCCAGGACAAGAACTAGGGATTCAAATTAACTGATGGTAGGTTCAAAACAACTTTGTGCATTGTGTAGCGTAGCATACTGCCATGAGAGACTGTGGGTGCTGAAAGTTTACACAGACTTAAAATGAGATGGGAGAGAATTTGTAAGATGTGGCCTGAGGCATAGGCACCACCTATTAGGAAATCCTGGAGGTGAAATTACCAGAAAGTGAGAGCATTCTGGGGAAATACCACTATAACTTTAACTTATCTTCTATTCTCTCCTGGGCGTCTGCTATTAGCCACTGTTGAAGACAGATACTGGGGTCTATACGTCTTTATTTTAACCCAGTGCAGCTTTTCTAGTGGATGAATAAACACTCAGCTTTTTATCAGCATCAGTCTGAGCTCCAGTCCCAATTTCTGGTCTCTGCTCTGGTATGGCTAGATCAGCTCTGAGGAGTAAGAGGACACTTTGCATTAGCTTGTGCGTATCTTGTGCATTTAACGTGCCTTAAGAAAGAGCTGTGTGTACCGAGCTTGTTTGTTGAGAGCTGGGGCTGGCAGGACTAGGACAGCAGCATCCTCAGGGTCTAGGATAGGATGGAGAGCTGAGATACTTCAAAGATATCCTACTGCCAGGGCATGGGGGAGGGAGTTAAAGACTTGAATGAAACAAGCAATAAAACTTCTGGTGAATGGCTTCAATGAATAGCCAGGCAGGGTAAGTCCTTGGAGATAACCAGGTGTTTCTCGCATGTGTTCCCTGTTTCTCCTGAGCTGGACGCTTTTTTTCCCATCTGCCACACAGAGGGAGGGATCTGGGATGGGAAAACATTCAGCAAACTACAGAATCAGATGAGTGCTGTGAACACAAAACCTCAGCAGTTGCTTTGGCCTTGGCTTGAAGCCAGCTTGCCCCTGTTCTGCCTGATCAGTCAGACACAAGTGTAATGGACAGTTTGAAAGGGAGGGTTAGTTAAGAATAGCATGGGGCAGCTCTGAATTCATGTTGGTGGTCCTCTCCTCTGCTGCACTTTGTCTCAAGTTCAGGCAGGCAGGGCGTAACAGAAAATGCTGCTACTTCACCCAGAGCAGCAGCCTGAGAGGAGCAAGGGGAAATGTAGAGCTTGTGTCTGAATATAAATACTGCTGAAAATGAAACATACTTGTGGGATATCCCCAGAAACAGGCTGATGGGATAGAAAGATAGGGATGGAAGGTTTTTACATAATTACAAGTTGGGAGCTCAGCTTTCAAACAGTGGAGGGGGGATGAGAGTTGGCATTCAGTTGTGATTCATGCAATTGCTATCTGTGGTTAAAGCAAAGTCCCCGATAATCAACTGTCCTAAAAAGTCTCAAACTCTTCCTGGGTTTCCTGGTTTTGGAGTTTTGCTGCTTTTGTCAGATTAGTTAGTTGTAGAAAGCTTGATCATTTGCTCTAGCTTCTCTTTGAAAACATTACAGTTTCTGAGGGTTTCTCTGCTTCCCTGCTGATATTTAAAAGCTGGAAACAAAGTTGCTGTGTACAGCTCCTGTGTTCCTCTATGCCCAGCAGGACATAGTCTGTTTAGGTCCACGTGTGCTAAAACTCTCACCAGCAGAGTCTGGAAAAGTGTGTCCTTGCATGCTCTTGGCATGTGATAGGAAAGGCAGCAGGCTGCAGAACAAACTCTGCTGGAGAAAGCGATGTTCAAGTTGGTACCTGTTCACAGCAACAAAAGTGTATGCGGAAATACTGACCTTTGCCACCTTTTGGACAAGTGTTGTTGCCATTACTGTTGATTTGTACCATGTTCTGGAAAGCTCGTGTGGACTGGTGATGTTTCTTGCTGAAATATAATGAACAAGCAGAACATCCTTTGTAATAGCCTTGGAGAAGGGTTTGAATGAGCTGGCAGCCAGCTCTCCTGTGGCCTTCATGTATCTGTAGAAATCAGCTCCAAGAAATCAGATCACTCAGTTGGCTGTTTTCCTTCTTTGCTTTTACAGATTTGGCTGTTACAATGGAAAGTAAAATCAGACACTCTAAACCAGAACCTTTACTCTTCTTTTGGTCTTGCATACTGATAGCTCTGCTAGTTTCCTTATTGCTGGAATGCACAAGAATCCAAGTCCTGCACAAGGGACAGAAAGTGCAAGGGACTGTACAAACGCAGAACAAAGAAAATACGGCTATCCTAATGCATTTGTAACATACATACAGATTATCAGGTGACTGAGGCATAGACGCAAAGGAGGCATCACCGGGGAATGGAGTAAATCCTATTTAAAAAACTCATAAATCCTAACCAGGCTATGTATTCCTTTGTGTGTGTGTGTGGTGGTGGTGGGAGGTTGTTTGTTTGATTGTTTGGTGTTTGTGGGTTTTTTAATGTGTTTTTGTTGTTGTTGTTTTTTTAGGTGGGGGGAAAAGTTACAGCAAAATAAAGTTTCAGAAGGGGCTGGTACCAGGCAGTATTCTCCGTTCCACAGATGGGTGGATCAGTCTGTGGTGCAGGCAGGGACGCTGATTAACTCTCCAGAGTGAAAGTGAGAGTGAGGTTTCCTTTGTCTTTTGGAAGGGACTTTCTCTCTGCAACATCCTCCCGCCCCTCCGAGTTAAAGAAGGGAGCAGGAGGGCCTCTGGGAACTGGGTCACTGGCAGCTCCAGCACAGTGCAGCTTAATTAAGTCAAGGAAAATGAGTGAGAGTGCAGGAACCCTGCATGGAAAGCAGGAAAAGCAGCTGGGTTTGTACAAGCAGATAAAGCTGTGCTTCCACCTGCCCTAGTGAGCTGCCTCTTGATGTTCCCCATAGGCTGGAAGACAATCTCCACTGCCAAGGACAGCCCTGCAAGCTGTTCTGCTCCTGTACCTCTCCTTGTAAGATGGGCTAGCCACATTTCCTTTCTGTAAAACACACTTCCTTGGCTCCTGTATTTCTCATAGGGCAAACAGTGCCACTTTTAGACTGAGCAATTGTTTTACAAGAAATCTATTGCTGGACTGATGTGGTCCAGCATGACTTGGGCTGTGTTTTCCTCAGCTTCTTTAACATTACCATCTTCAGAGCCTATCAGGGGAAAAAAACAAACAACAAAGTCTAAAAATTCCCCTAGGGCTCTGTCAAACCAGAACAAGAGAGAACTTCTGCTTTTGGATTGGGAATGGAAGATGAGCAACAAAGTTTGTTCCCCAGAGCTTTAGATGGGGGTAGATTCAATGCAAACCCTACTGAGATGTCTGGACCCAGACCAGATTTTCCTAATAGTGTGGAGTCACTCAAAATTGCAGTCTTTATGTGGACACATTGCTTTCAAAAGCTAATTTTCATTCATTCAGTTTTCTGTGTCTCAGAATAATGTGAATGTGTTCCTCCTACCCTAACAGTTGTTGTCAGGTGCACTTGATGCATGGCAGTGTCAGTGCTGGAAACAGCAGCACCTGGGAAGTGTTCTCTGTTACTGCCCCTCAGTTAATTGCGCAAGAGCTGCACGGGCACCTGGTTTGTGTTGACTAATTAGCTGAGTAATGCAATCTCCTTTTGAATGTTGTTCCTGTTCTAGATCAAGAATGAGACATACATTGATTAAATTACTTACCACAGTCACATAGTGAGTGACTTATTGGCAGAGGCAAGAATTAACACCTGGTATTGTTAAATTCCTGCTTCCTAGACCTTGTGGCTTCTTATTTCTAGTGCTCTTAGCTTTCTTCTCTTGGCCATAGAAGGATTTGTTAAATGCAAGATTTCCAATATTACAATATCTGGCACTGCCAAGAAAATGAGACCTCTGTCCTTTGCTACAGACATCTGTGGACATACAAAAAAGCTAAAGTTTCTTTTATTTCTTCTCTTTTTGGAACATTTTACCATGCTGTGACTGAGCTGGTGTGGTGCCAGGTCTCCCCAGCTCCCTTGCCTCCAGCACTGCACATGAAGAACGTGTCAGCCTGTCCTCTAATATTATTTTCTGTTTTTCTAGAAGCATCTTTGCTGCAGTCTCCCTGAAGTGGGAACACTCTGCCCATACCCACAGTTAGTACAATAGCATAATCAGTCGCAAAAAAATCAGTGGGTGGGTTTTATAAATCCCAGTTCAGTATTCAGCAAAGTATAACATCTGTTGTGATCAATATTTTAGAGACAGTCTGTTTGATAAAAAGTTATAGTAAAGCCTTTAGCTTCCTACTGAATAGCTAAATAATTCACAGGAGTGGCTCTAATCACTTTAAGCTTATTGCGTTTGAAAGTAAGCAGAAAATTCAAAGTAATTCTGTAGAGAGGCTCTATAGACAGCTAGATCATGTTTCTTACAAGCTGCTGTTCTGGGAATTAAGTACTTTCAGGTTTTTAACGCGTTGCTCCTGAGGTATGTTGGGGTCAAATCTGGCAAAAAATGGTCTCTTTATAATTTGTTTTTTATGTTAGTCTTCATGATAATTTGGCTAGTCAGTGCTAGCAGAAGTTATAGCCTGTAGTTTTAGAACTCTGCAGAACTGGACCATTAGATGCATGGGCATCGTGAGAGGCCAAGGGAGTTACAGCGAAGAAGCGTTACGGTAGCGTCAGGAAACAAAGGCTGTTCCTGTAGCGGGTGCTGTGGCTGTCGGGGCGCTGCCCACGCTACATCGCTCCCGGGGCTCAGCCGCCCCGGCATGTGTCGGGCACAGGTGGGGAGCCGGGGATGTTCAGGACGGGGC
>NW_010223224.1:0-5035 GCF_000695765.1 Mesitornis unicolor | reverse complement strand
ATATACACATACAAGCACACATATATATATATCTATATATATGTAACATATAAATAAAATTCAAAAGAACAAGGTAAAAATAAGAAAAGAGCATCTGTCTTTGGAATGTCTAAAAGATGACTATGTTTTTACTCCAGTGTTTCTTTGTTATGAATATACTTAACAAGTGGCACCTTTCAAAGAATTACTTAAGTCAACTAGGTAGTTTTGCTGAAACAACGACTTAACAACAAATAGAAGTAACATATTTCCAAAATTTACCAAAAAATAATAATGAAGAACTTACAGATTTGAAATAATAACTGTTTACAGCACTGGGGAATACGGTATAATATAGGTGACCCTAGCGTGCATCTAGCTTACTCACTGCTGACACAAAATTGTATGTTTACTTCCCAGATTTAGTATATGGCTGTGTTCTCCACAGATACTGAGACATGTACCTGCTGATCCAATACAGCAAACATAAAAGAAGAGGCTGTCACTGGAACCTCTTCTGGTTTGGATTCTCTTTAAGTAATTATTGCTGAGTTTAAAACCTCAGACTTCTAACGTAAAAACTAACAACTAACTGCCTCTGCAGTTGGAATGGAAATGAGCATGCTCCCTCTCAAGAGTTTAACTCAAGAAAAACCGTAAGTTCATGGCATTTTATTTTTTCCAATGAATTCTCAAAATGTACTAAAAAAAGCTCAAACCAGAAATACAGCGTTTTCCTGTGCCATGTAAAAAAAAAAACCCCAACAAACCGAAAACTATTTTATACTGCATGCATCTACTCTGTAACACTGTGTTTCCAACCTCAATTATTTCTTTAAACACAAGAAAAGAAAGCTGACCGACAGTTTCATGGTATTCCCACAAAGCTTTTCTTCACCTTCTTTAAAAATGGGAATAATTCTATTCTGATATAAAGTTCCAGTTTATTTTTCAAATAGATCTACTGCTGTGAATTAGAAGATGAAACTGTATACAGTATTACCTGAGTTCATTGATTCACAGATGATTTAGCACACATTATATGATGTTTTCTCAATATTCTTCTACAAGTTTAAAAAAAGGATGATTCTTTTAGGTAATTTTTGTAAATAATTAAAAAAACTAGAATATATTATTATATTGTTAATATTTTCAATGCTTGAATCCATCTTTTACTTTTCTGAAAATTTGTTCAGAGAAATTAAAGTCCCGGAAACATTTTTAGCTTTCAAGTTTTAAGGTGTCATCGAAAAACATTGCCTATACTTTGCCATTCATTTGAAGATTCTTGTACCACTTCTTCTAAATTCAGAGCACGACTAATATCTTCCCCTTCTTGTTCTTGATGGCTAGCAGGCTCCTGTACAGGACCTACCAAAGTACAAGAGAAAAAGATGAGTGACTGTGATTTGATGTACACAAGGCAAGAAAAATGCAATTAGAGCACTCAGGAATTAAGGAAACATGCTGGGAAAGGTATTACACAACTGCTTCAGATTCTGTAAATTCATTAGGTGGTCTCTGGAAAATTTAAAGAAGTCTAATATAATCAATTGGTTTCCTGCAATAGTTTTTGAACTTTGCATTTCTGTACTGTAGAGCTCCACACAAAAAACAAGGAACCATAAGCAGTAACCAATCTCTGTTTCAACCTGGTTTTTAGGTTGCGTGTATAATTCCTAGCTCATCAAGTCTGGTCTTTGGCTGTTAGTGCCTGGTTCCTCAATAATTTAAGAGTTAAGTGTTTAGTGCTTATCTAGTAAAGCACATGGCTTCCTGTACTCACCAGTACAACCATTATGGTACATACCAGTATAACCGTGAGCCCGTTTCATATGAAGTTTCATATTGCTTTTCTGTGTAAATCCCATTGCACAGTAATCACATTTATAAGGCCTCTCTCCTGTGTGCTTTTTCATATGGACTTGCAGAGCACTCTTCTGGTTAAAAGCCTTTTCACACAGTGTACACTGAAACGGCCGTTCCCCTTATAAGGGAGAAAAATATATTTAATAATTTCTCATTTCAACATAAAAATACAGTCAGAATTCAGTAAAAATCATCAATATGACTTAGAAATTACAGTAGACACGACCTTTTTCCTTGACACTTTCTCGAAACAGTGCTATGGCTCCATATCATCAGCAAAACATCTCAAATTAAATGGCAGAGTATTCACATAAGTCCTACACCACCAATATTTACCAGTTTGACTTCTCTGTACTCAAAGGGACCATCAGCTTTTACATGATTTACAAATAACGCAGATAAAGCAATATTCTAGAATTAACAAAGTTGATGTCTGTAAGAAACTAGAAAGTCAAATGTGTTAAACAAAAAAGTTCGGGTAATTCTACATGGGACCTGTGGTCTCCTATGCCAATAGCTACTAGTGATTCCCGTATCTTACCAAAGCAGGCACATTCTTCCAAATCTGCCAGAATACTAGGAATTTCTAAATATAAATTCAAGAAGATATTAATTACAAAAATACTTTTTAAATTAAAAATACCTACTTTGCAAAATCAGACTTTTGCTTCACCACTCAACACCAAAACCTCCAGCATAACACAAGACACATTGCTGTACGTCATTAAGGACTTCTAAAAGCGCTGTTTGAACTTGTAAATACACACTGTTATTAGCTAGTTCAATAAAGAACAAGCAGGAGCATAAATACTTTTCCACAGTTTTTGTTAAAGGAACAATTTCTCTCTTCCCTCATTACCTGTATTAGTGTCCCTATGCACACTGCCCATCAGACATCATTAAAAATGTTTAATCGAGATAGAAATCACACTTTCTCACAGACAAGGACCATACCTTTAGGAAGGCAAATCTGTTCAGACTTACATTCGCCCTTCCTATCGTACCTTATGTAAGAGCACCCATCTGAAAACTTTCACGCAGCACATTTCCACTCTTTGGCCTTAAGGCATTTTTAAAAGAACATTCTCTTCTGGAAGAGTGACTATCATGTGGATTGACTTGCTGCTTCAACAGTGTCAGACAACAGTAATATAAAAATGGATTTAGTGAAGATTGTTTAGTTTGTGGGCATTCCTAGCATATGAGCACTCAAGTACAAGAACCCAAAAATACCTGAGGATTTACTGAGTAAAGTACAAATCATTCCAAAATAGAAAAGAGTTTTTCCTATGATGGTGCAGGTTCATGAGAAACAGATCCTTAAAGGACTCTGGTCTGTCCGCGGCCTTCCTGAAGTGCTCTGTGTCTATCACAATGGGCACCATGAATCAAAGCAAGAAAAAGGGAAACTGCCCTCCTCCTTTCCTGCTTTCAGGTTTTGTGAAACTCTTATCTAGAACACAGACTTTTTTAAAAGTCTGTATTATTTAAATCAGTTATGCAGAAAGCAAATTATTGGGGAATTCTAAAATTTTTAATCTCCTTGGACTGCTCTCTTTTCCTGTCCCCATATACCACAAAGCAGCACTGTTCCCCTTTAGATCTACTTTCAGGAAAAGCAGTCACCACTTCACCTGGGGCAAGGGGTGGAAGGAAGAAAAGCATAAGCAGTCAAGCCCATTAGAAGACAATACACAGGGTCAGCAGAGACCCCTAACACAGAAAAAGTGCTCCAGTAGATCACATCAAAGTTTCCTCCTATACTCAGGCATGAGAAATGGCCTTCAACCAATTGGTATGAACCCTCCTTAAAAAACTCCCTCCTGTTTCAGTACTCTCTAGCTGCCATTAACCAGTACGTATCACCCACACTGTCATATTTCACAACTCGATACTTAAGCATCTCATCCCTTCCCTGCTCAATGATCATCCACTTTCTTAATCTGCTTTTTGTGACCAATATCTCCCCTACCTATCCATGCCTTCCCATTGCAACATCTCTAAACCTGAGGATACCCAAATCTCAGAATTTCCTTAGCAAAAGGTCTCAAACCATAAATTTGCCAAGTCTCTGTCCAATCTCCTATCCTTCCCTGCTAGAGAGCTCTCAGAAACTGAATGAAATTTGAAAAAATGTCAGGGCCAGAACCAGGGACCTCTCTGGCTTTCAGCTGCCTAGCAAACATTAACACCCCAAAGTTCAAACACTCACATGCAAATGAGGTGCAACAGCTCCTGCAATTACTGCTCCTACTTCACCTTTGACAGTACATGAACCATGTGCTGAATTAGGCAACCAAGATGAGCCAAATTAATCTTATCAGAACAAGTAAAAAAAAAGTCATAGCAGGCTGCACATTGTATAGGCCTGATCTAATTCATCCACAAACACCTGGAATCACTGAATAATTATTCTCTAATTCTTCCTTTTTTTCCAGAGTAAAACAAGCATGAGACTATATTAATTTCTTTGCAAAGCTCATGATATGCTGCAAATGCCAGCCAGAAAACACAGACAGAAAAAGTATGACCTTGTCTTGAGTTATGTTTCAGTAACTGCTTACGTGCAAGGTAAGTACAAACTAATTTAACGCTCATGGAAAACAAGAGTTTTCATCACCTAACAATGACTTTTCTAAAAGGCCACTGCTATATAGGAAGTTAAAAGTAGTTTCCTAGACTGTGGCAATCTTATCAGGTTTTCAGCTTCGTTACTTTTTGGTTTTCTTTTGTCTTCCCTGGAAACCCTTTTATCAATTATTACTCATTACATCACAGCACACATCCTTAGACATAAACTGAAATGCCACCATATCAACTGCTTAATGAATAAAGAGCAGAGACAGACCCTACCTTCAAGAACTTGCCACAAACGTAACATAAGAGAAAAGAAACTAACACATAAACAAGTGTACCAGGATACACTAAAATAATGTCCATTATCAATACTGGAAATGGTTCCAAGACATCAACAGCCTATCATACAGACACATAAAAAGAATTCAAAGATACTACTGAATAAACATTTGCATCCCTTCCAAACATTTGGAACAGCATGGCATAATGCATGTTAGTGTGTGTGTTTATGTAAGACCACGTTTGTCAAAGCCAGAGAAAACAGTTTTGATGCATGAAACGACAGCATGAACAAGACACTTGAATATATATATTCAAGTATATATATATA
>NW_010223223.1:0-4998 GCF_000695765.1 Mesitornis unicolor | reverse complement strand
TTTAGCAGAGATGGTAATTTATTTCATTTTAAATCATTGACAGTCTAGGTTACAGAAGATCAACTCTTGGTTTTTTGAGATATCAAAACTTTTTTTTCCAATTACTTTAATTGTACTTGTTGGCTTCTGTTTGACAGCTGATGTGGGCAAGTTCACTGGTTTCTTCCACTGGATGAGATTTTTTCTGCCAGCTTTTTAAAACTAGAAGCTAGACTGTTTTTCAACAAACTTCTTGTAATACATTTATACAATAAAAGTATCCTGTAATCTCATTTGCTTCTTTCTTACTTTAAATAATTATTTAGCATAGTCTTTCTGTGTCAATCACATTTAGAAAGCTAGAGCACTTCAATGAAACTGTAAATCCTGATACAAATATAGAAACTTCTTTTTTCATTTATACTCACATGTAACAAGCAAGACCTTGCATAATTTTATGTGAGAATGTTACTAACTTATTTGCCAAGGAATGTTAGGTATTGTGCAAGAACACATTAAAGCACAAGATGTGTGCTCCAAATCTGTAGGGTCTCATAGCATCTGCCATCAGAAATACAACACCATTAACCAATGCAGTCCATGTGTTCCAAACAGAAATCTTTGAGATGTTCAGTGAAATGAACCAACTGTAGACCAAACTGGGTTTACTTCAATTTGGACTTGATCTTTCATGGGTAAATTCCATAGAGAGAGTTTTTGAAAAGGATTTGTCTCTGTCCATAGCCTTTTCACTCTTTAGCACCTCTTGATCCTGGGTGTACTATAGGTCTCAGAGCAGGAAACTGCAGCCCAGAGTGTTTGTGTTGAAGTGACAGGCATCAGGCAGTGCTAAGTTTGTCATGTTACCCATGGAAGTTATGTGCTACTGCCTGGAAGGTCCATTCATCTGAGCAAGTTTCTTATTAATGACTTGTAGAAAGTCTTAAGTAATTTTCATTTAGCTTATTTTCTTGCATCTTTTCAGAGGAAACAAAAAAAAAGAAGGAACTGACTGGGTGGAGCAAGGGGGATTCAGATAGTCTGAAGTTAGTGTAGGAAGGTGAATTATCTGACGTTTTCCAGTGAAGAGAGTGAGGCTTTTTTACAGCTGAACTTTAAAGTTTGATGTGCTGAGCTACTCCCATATGAACTTGGCTTTCTGATCAACTTTCCTTGGCTGGAGTTAGCCTTTGTGTCTACTCACCCATGCGTCTGAGTAGACCTGTGAGGCCAAAAAGCACATATTCATGCCTAACTCCTAGGCATGGGCAACCCAACATCCATGTTACAGCTTTCTGGCTAATGTAATACCAGGTGCCTTGGCACGTGCTCTTTCTTGCTGCTTTTCTGTCATAGGATTATTTGTGCAATGCTCCACCTCTGTGCTATGTGTTATTCCTACAGCACTCAAAAACTGCATGTCCTTTCTCCAAACAAGCATTTCCAACCCCTCCCCCTTTCCAAAGCAAGATTAACAAAGTGGGCTAAAGAAAAACTATGCTATAATGTTTCAAAAACTGAAACTAATTTGGTTCAATGTCTTATGTCTAGGCTTGCCTTTATAAAGAGATGTAACTTCATTCCAATAAAAAATGATGCATTTGGAGGGTTGGGTCATTGATGGAGGTTTTTTTCCCTCTATTAATGAGACACTTTTAACAAACTGCAGTTGCAAACCAAGATGACTTCACTTCATTGCAGCAAAAGGCTGATATTTTATACAACAGCAATATGACTGTGTTTCCTCACAAGCCCCCTGCCATACACTTTCCCAAATCATACTGAATTTAGAATGTTCCCTGTTATATAGTCAAGGCTTTGGATGCTTTAAAGGAATGTCATGGTAATTGATTATGTTATTATTTATTTTCAAAACATGTAGGTAAATTTGTGGGTTTTTTTCTGTAAATTAATTATATATTTTTCAATTATAAAATTATTTCTCTCTAGGAGTATCAAAAGAGACATCAATCAAACAGGATAATTTTGGTTTGACTACTGAACGCTTGTGGCTGTGTGAGGTAAGCTCTTTTTCTTTTCTCTTTTTTTTTGACATTTGCAAAATTACTATATTCCTCAAAGATCCTACCTAGTATTCTGAAATTTATGTAAAGGATCAGAATGGTCATTTTGATTAATTTTCTATTAAAACCTCAGCTAGAAGCTCATATAGACATGGCTGACTTGATGTAGATAGATATATACCATGCTTATAATGAGACATCGGTGCAGTCCCTGATGTGCCCTACAGTTCTGGTCCTTGGTATGTGTTCTGACATCATGCCTGCTTACTGAGATGGGGCCCAGTTGATTAGGATACGGTTTGCGTGTTTAGCTTTTATCTGGGAAATTTTGGTGGATGAGCACACCAGGCTCCCTCCCTCCTGGGGAGCTGGGAATGGAGACTATGGTATTTCTGTCTCAGGGCTGGATGTGTCCAAAGTGCAGATACATGCTAGAACTGTAGGTAAACTACATCTCTGAACTGTAAGTGCTGATTTCATACCTGGTAGCTCTTCTGTTCTGGAGGAAGCAATATTTACAAGAGTTCACTCTTGCAAGTTAAGCTCTTGGCTGGATATTTGTGTGTCTGAAATAGTTTCAGGTGTAAGAGCTTGGATACTGCACCTATGATTGATTTGAGAGGCACAAATTTTGAAGGTGAAAACTTTCAATGGGAAAGGAAAACCCTAAGGCCTTTTAATACCCTTACAAAACCTGTATATACCTAGACATTCATTACTGAATGTCTCTATATTTTTTTAACTTTCCCCTTTTTATAGAAATTGTGATTGACCATGGTGTAATCTTATTTGCATGAACCCTAGAGTAATTATGACCTATATTCATATAGATTCTCCTCACAAAAGTAGGCTTTGACTGCTAGTTTTATTTAGATATTCTGAATTATTTTCTGGAGGAGCCTCTTTTACCTAATTGCACTGCACTCATTGTATAGATGAAACTTAATGCTAAATGGTATGAATACCTGTTTGGAGTTGCATCCTTCCAGTATATGCTTTAGTGAACAGAATAAAGTACTTTACCTTTTTTTTTCTTGGAGCATTTTGGTTTTCAACCTATGTATCAACTGCTGCATATGGAGCAAGGTTCACTGGGGTCTTCTCATATTCCTGTCTTTTCCCCCTGGAGTTACATTCACAGTGGGGGAAAAAGGAGGGGAGACTTCTCCCTCCCTTGCATGACCAAGAAAAAGTTATGATAATTTAGCCCTAAGTGTTTAAGCCATGGTCCAGTGCTGCTGAATCTAACTGAGCTTGGCATCATTTGAAGGAGCTTGCTGAAGTGTGAAAGACACTGATGTGGCTATGATTAAAAAGTATTGAAAAATTATAGACCACACTGCAAGAGGCCCTTATTCAGGTGGATGAGGTCAAGGTGGGTTAACACACAGGGAACGCTTTTGTAGCTGAAGCTTGTGTACATCAGGCAGAGACTTATATTAAGAGTTGTTTTATGGAGTGTATCCTCTCCTTCGCCTTTCTGGCCAGACTACAATTGGCAGAACAAATTTTGCAGCCATAAAAGCTCATCTTGCTATTCATATTTTTAGAAGGGATTATGCATTGGCAGGAGCCCTTCTCAGTACCTGCTTCTCTCGATCTTATACCTTTGATGTAAGTTTTTTATTCCTGGCTAGCTAAGAAACTGAGCAATAGCAGAGAAGAAAAATACAGCATGGGATGTATGATGTAACCCAACAGAAAACACAGATGACTGAAGTTCTTGAGATACGGTGAATTTTGGGGAGGCTTCTACGTTCTTGAGCAAATGTTCCTATGTCTTAATTGTACCTATTAAAAATGTAAAAAAAAAAAGGTTTTTTGTTTTGCATTCATTTAAAAGTAAAACCAGTATTTTAGCAAGTGGCAAACTTTCAAGTTAACTACACACTTTAGGATGGGATGAATGTCATTTCCAACACTCTAGAACTATGTTTGACCCCAATGTATAAATATTTTTTGATACTATTTTTTGACAATATTTCAGTCCCATTTTCGTGGCTATATCCCAGACTACAGATGAAAGCTAAGTATCTGTTTTCTTTTTTTGGCAAACAATGATGTCCTGATTTTTCCAATCTAAATTGCCCTCCAGGGCACTAATAAAACAAGTCATGGCTCACAAAGTAAATTTCCTGTGTACTAATTGAAAATGGTTTCAAATTTATTAGGGTTTCAATCATCTTCCCAAGATCTAGTGCTTGTGTTCACAGTTGTCAATATGACCGTTAATATATTTACCTGAAAGGTGAAAGAAGTATTAAAAATAGTTCTCGGGTATTTTTAAAGGGGGGGAGAGATAAAAATAACAAAAACAGAAAACCATATATTTCATAAAGTTGAATGTAGTTTAAAACAACATCTGAAACTGAGCAGTCATTCTTATGAAATATTTTGTTTTATTGCACTGCCAAAACCTTTCCTATATGTGTTCCCAGACGCTGGCTGTAATTCGTGGTCTACTTGAGTTTGCCAGTAGACCTTGTCCTAAGATGGTAGGAAAGGCAGGAAAACGATAACATTGGTTCCTTCTTTTTTGCTAGGTTTTTCTTTGTCCTGTATAAACTCCAGGAGATGGAGAGAGAAGGGCTGTTGAAATGCTTCAACCTTCTCTCCTGTCAAGCCAGACCACAAAGAAGTGTAAGCGCTACGCAAACGATCCCCAGCAACCCGCAGAGAGTCTGCCTTCTGCTCTGTGCTCCCTCTCTCCAAAATATTGTACTAGGAGGGAGGGCACTTGTCAGATTTTCTGGCACCACATTTCATAGCACAGTTTCTCTAGCAAGAGAACCACAACCTCTTGTGCAGACTTAATTAATAATATGACAAAAGTGTTTGGCCTCCATATGGATGAGGCTAGAAAACTGGGACTCTGGTTTCCGAAAGATTTCAGGGTTTGGGGATTTGTTTTATTTTCTTCATCATGCTAAATCAATTTGTGTAAAGGAAAAACAGGATGGGAAAAGAAAAAAAAACAACAAACCAAAACCAAACC
>NW_010223222.1:0-4990 GCF_000695765.1 Mesitornis unicolor | reverse complement strand
TGGGTCACCTTGTCATAGAAGGAGATCAGATATTTATATAATTCTAAACATGCAATCTGGAATAAATTTTGGCACCAACAAACCAGATTTTAGTTTGTCAGCAGCCTTTTACTTATATGCATGTGTGTGTAAATTTAGAAATAAAAATTTATATTGGCAAGCTATGAAGCTGTCTAAAGTGATTGCAACATCCTCATCAGTTCTGACTGACGTATGGAGATGCTGAATTGCTATCTTGCCATTTTCTTGCTTTGACCACAGACTGTATGTGCATAGCATTTTTGTCTTCTCGAATATTCCTTTGCTCTTCAGCATTCATCATTATTCCCACAACGCACCAGACTAAGATACTAGTGACAGTACCTGGGCCAGTGCCATACTGGCGTGGAGAGAGTGGATGAAGGCAGTGGAGAAAAGCAGTTTCTGAAAGTTAATGCATAGTTCTGTGTTTAATTTTCCCAGCTTGCTCAGTCTGATTTTACCAAAATATCTTCTAAATATTAGACTGCAAATTTCAGTTGCACAGGCTTTCTCTGGACACCTCTGTTAATTATAATCCTGGCTAGGTCTGAAAAGCTTCAAGCTTTCACTTCAGTTTTCCAATACTGTTTCACTGGTCCTTTCTTTGAAAGATGCAAATCAGAAAAGGTCTAGGAACCGCAGTCAGACAGAGCCAACATCCACAGCTGTACCAGACTGAATGCAGGGTCACAAAGGAAGAAAACTTCATGAACTAGAGTTCGCATATTGTTTGGCCATCAGAAACATGACTTCTCTTGTTAACTAAGTCATTGTAATAACCTATACCTCCTGATTATCACATAGGTCTTTTCATGCTGAGCAAGCACCAAATATTTTCTCAGGAACGCAGAATATATAGCATGTAAAAGATAGTGGAGAGCTGTGACTGAAGGATATACTTCATAGATCACAATGTCATACTGGAGATAATTACCATTTTGGCTAGCTACATCAGGAGGAAATCCTTTTCTGGACTTGTTTTTCAATGTTGTTGTTTTTTAAATTATGTTTATTTAGAAGAGAAGGGATCCTAAATGCTCTCTTAATTGCCAAAAGTTATACACAATAATCCCCAAGTAAGCATCTACACAGCCGAATTTTATAAGGTTTTCAAAAATCAGACAGTAAACTACCTCCTCTGAGGAGGTGACTAATTAAGAATGGAATTAGGATCACTCTGTTTTTTATAACTTAGTTTTACAGATCCCTCCTGAAAACCAAAGTGGACTACAAAGAACATAGTTCCTGAGCTCCAGAAGCCAAGCCAGCTAATGCTGTCTGTTGTTGTAATATATAGTTCAGCTGGTGGTAATGAGTGTGGTGATATGTATTTCTCCCTTTGCTTAAAATGACTAAATGAGTTAGGGTTTAAACTGTATATTTGCTCTAGAGTTTCATCTAGTTCCACTCTCATCACAGCACAACATTTAAACATGAAATAAAATAGTAAACTCAGTCTTTCCAAGTGTATAGCTTGTTGACATTGAACCTCACACAGTTCTTACACTGTCTGCTTGGGCCGACATGGCGCTATTAGATCAACAATACCAGCTGTTTTTTTAATTCTCTTGGGAGCCAAAATTTAAATAAAGCTAAATATTAGGTCTGTGCTTAGGTCTATTCTATAAATATTGTCATTAATTTAGGAGACATTTGTTTTGGTTTTTTTTTTACGTTTAATTTTTATTGTTGATCTTTACAATCTTGCATTTGTCATTGGTTTTTAAGGTACTCATAATAAGAGCTTTGTTTATCGTACTTTTGTGGTGCAATTTTTCTGTCATGATTAGATGTTTCTAATAGGCTTCAGGGTTTGTTTGCTTTGCCTCTGTAGTAACTTTAATTACAGGCCCACAATATGTCACTGAGTATGTCAGAAAGAGCAAGGGGCTGAGTCTCAGTAGGATTCAGAATCACTTCCCCCCTTCTGGGTGTCTTTGTGATGGATTTGACCAAAAAATGTCACTTATCTCTTTGATCTGAAATGTTACAAGCTCTCAAACAGACAGCGAAGTTACCAGGAACCAAATGAAGTATCTTTTTTTTTTTCTGTATGATACAACTCCTTTCTGCTGCTTCATATCACGGTTGAAGAAACTGGTTATTACAGACTTTGCCTTGGTGAAACCCACCCACTATAAAGGTCCTCTATTTACCAAATCCATATGTTTGCTTTAACAACAGCAAGCTACATGTGATTATGCTAAGAACTGATACATCAAGGAGCGCAGGGTGAGCATACTGCTGAAATTATCGGTGATGAGTATCTAGACAATGCTTTAAGTCAATGTAAATGGCAAAATTGGGCTCCTAGATGCAGTTTTCACATCAAGAGAGTAGCATAACATTTTTTAAAACAGAACACATTAAGTTACTTGTTTTATATCTTGTGTGGTTAATCTGTGAGACAAATCAAGATATCTATCTAAGAGGTATCACTGAGGTGAGAGCTTCTGTTTTATCTTCATGTTTCCTTCCCTTGGTTCACTAGCAATGTTCTGGGGCAGAGATGACACCACTTTTCACCTATATGAAATTGCTCAGGTATGTTTTCTCTTAGTAATAGCCATAGTAGTTCAGTATGAGGACATGTGAGGGAAGAAATATAGCATGACTACATAAACATAGTGATTACTTGATAAAGGTAGCTGGGTTTTTATATATGAAGATGCCATAGGGTTAGTTGTAATTTACAGCCAGTGGATGAAACAATTTCCTAATGCAGCCGATAAAGTATCTAGCATTTGTCCTTTAGCACAGAGCTCGTGTACGTGTACAGACTTGCCATGCGTGCTCGCTGTGTTTCTTTCGCAGCATTGTATCAGGCCACCCAGGTCCCAGAGAAACCATAGCTGTGCCTTCCTGCCATTGTGCACCAGGAAGGGCCGGCCCAGTGCTTGCATCCCCCAGCCTGCAATTTGTCTCCTTCAGCTCTGGGATGTGTTATTTTTAAACAGCTGGAGTAACAAGAACAGTAAGTTGCTACTCCGCAGTGTAGGAACAACCGCTGAGCTACAGGACCAGCCAGCCCCAGCACCCCCCCTGAGCTTGTGAGTCACGGTGGCTGGTACCAACAACCTCATCATTACGCTTCAGTTATTCAGTATCACCCCAACTTTATGAAAGGAAGCTCTTCTGAGTGAAGACCTGAGGCCAGTTACATTAAGACCTTTCTGTGTGAATTAATATAAAAAATCAGAAGCAAAATTAATGTCAGTATTCAGTCTTTGCATCTCTTCATATGGCCTTTTGTCCAACTTCACATGACACAGTGAACTACTATCACCCAAAGCTGAAATACTGCCTGTCCATGCTGTTTCCTGAAAGATTAAGCTACCATTTTGGGCTGGAACGTTATAATTTACAGGACTTCTCCAGAGATAACTGGCTTTTACCTGTTTCTGCGTAGAATGGGAACACAAATAGGATTTAACAGCAGAAAAATGTATTAAGGAGGATGAAAGACAGTAGCCTGAAAAGAGATGGTGATGTACTAGACCTGACTCTCCCACCATTTTTACCCGTGTAAATCCACAGGAATTGTACTCATATTGATTCTCCATCAAATGCAGAGAGGCCTACCATCCTTAAAAAAACTTATGAAACTGGGGGGAAAAAAATGTCAGGACACAAAGGGCATCAAAAAAGAGATTAAAGGGGTTTATATAGAAGAGAAAAAGTTAAAAAAAATTAAAACTGTGTGTTGAATGATTTGAAATATTAAATACCTCAGTTTATATATATTGATTAAAAGTTTATATATATTGATTAAAAATGTATTGATTGATACATTCAGAGTGCCTCAAATACCTATGAGACTTATCCAGGAATAAGTGAAGTGCTTCACCACACAAAGCAAAGATGGAAAGAGCTTGATTTCAGACTTTTGTAGCAAATTAGAAGAAAAAAGTATCTTCTGCTAGTGATCTGATTGATTGCCAAATAGTTCTTGAATGTATGCAGCATTTCACAGTCCCATTAGAGAAATGGGATTATCAAGTTCATTTTTGTTTGTGTTATGAAAAATAGAAGAATGGAACATAAATTGGAGTTTTATTACTATTTAACATATGAAATAATGA
Source organism: Mesitornis unicolor (assembly GCF_000695765.1). NCBI lineage: Eukaryota > Metazoa > Chordata > Aves > Mesitornithiformes > Mesitornithidae > Mesitornis > Mesitornis unicolor. The sequence continues at coordinate 887 of NW_010223222.1, read as the reverse complement.
ATAAAATAACTGGAGGAGATTCTGAATCCATTCTATTACAGAAAAACAGAATTGTCCCCTGATTTGCAGTGTCAGGCAGCATTTCTTCATGTTCATAATTTTTGGTACCATTGTTCATGAATGTGTAAAGTATAAAAAGGGTTGAAATAATAACAAAACATTTCTAACTGGATTTATCCCAGAGATACATGTTAGAAGGAAATTTTGCCACCCTTCTCCATGCAGAGTGTAGTGAAAGCCCCTCAGCCAGACACAGGGGGCCTCTGGAGAGGAGTTGTACGTTCCTGCCTTGGAAAGGTGCCTGCAACATTGTGGACACTACAGAAAACAAATGTTGAATAATCATTTTGTTACTCAGTCAGGATGTTTGGGGTAAAGGCATTTCATATCCTAAACCTTTTGTTTTTAAAATTCTTTCAATCACAGTCTATTGTATGTTATGTTGGTAGAAAGAAGTTCCAACGTGCTTTGGCAAAGGTTCCTAGAAATACTGTTTTCAGATTTAAAAAATTTTATCTAGGAATACCATTGTTTCGCTGAGCTGCCTAGAGTGGTTTTGTTTTAGGCTCCAGCATTATGCATTCTTGTTTTTCTGATGCTTAAGGTTTGGAAAAAGAAGCAGAAAATATCTGTCTAATGAAGAGCATCCAAGATTTAAAGACATCTCAGATTAGACATAGTAATTAAATCCTTAGCCTGAAAAATCCATGCTAAGCCTCTGAGCGGTATCAGCAACAACAGGAAAAGGCTTTTCCTCTGTTTACCTCCAGCACTTTAACTTGGAAATGGCCTTTACTAATGATGCTGAAGCAGGATTTCACACTGCAGGCTGGAGCAAAAAGGGTATAATAAAAATATACCTTTTTTATTTTTATTATACCCTTTTT
>NW_010223221.1:0-4985 GCF_000695765.1 Mesitornis unicolor | reverse complement strand
CTTCCAACCCCTGATATTCTGTGATTCTGTGCCGTGTTTGCCAAGCCACTTCTCAGCGTCCTCCCCAAAAAGAACATATTTTCTTATTAACATCACAGAGCAGTTCCCTCTTCCCTTCCCCTGTGTCCATCCTATTGTCTTTCTTCCTTTTTTCTAGAACACAAAGTCTTTGGGGTTGGATCTCTCTTCGGTTCACCCAGAGTCAATCCTTAATAAATCTCATTATGTCAGCTTTATTTCTGGAAATGATGAGGTGCAGATTTTTACTTTTATTTTAATTTTAATGATAACAGATTCATCCTTTCAACCACAAAAACAACTCTGGAAAGAAGGTTAATCTCTCCAGAGATATTACATCTTGCATTCTGAAACGGAAAACAGCTTGCTTTGTTTTCTTTACTGAAAAAAACCCAACACTGCTATAAAGGGGAAAGGCTTCCACCGCAACAGCTTCGCAAGAAGCAAGAATGTGGAAACTTTGGCCCCAGAAGATGTGGGCACAGATGCAGAGACAAATGTTTCACTAGGGATGACATTTCATGTATTTTGCTTTCAGTAAATGAACACTTTTCAAGAGGAAACTGGCACAGTTCTTCTGATCACCATCAGCGACTCCTCCGAGCAGGAAAGGATCACATACACCATGAGGCTTGTCGACATCCCTCTCTGAATTCTAGCTGTATCACACCTTCTTTAATCCATGGGCGCACACAAAAACTCCCGACACCGACAATAACCCATGATTAAAGCTTTCCAAAATGCCTGCTGCAGATTACCTACCCGAAAATCCTGTTCCTACCCAGCCAAATGCTTCACAACAACCAGCGCAGGGCAAGCTGAGGAATGTCCCGATCCTAACCCACAGCATCAGCAATTCCTCCGCTGTTATCAATAATTTCGGGTCCAAATATCCAATATTTTCTTTGGAAATCACCCGAGCCAACCCCAGATGACTTTTATCTGTATGTGTTAAGTTGCATTTCTGTACTGTACAATTCCCTGCTTTCCCTCAGTGTCTTTTACCGGAGAGTGAAGTTATTCACGCTGGTGACACTGGCTATTTGCAGAGTCAGATTTTAATTTAACTTTTCAATGTCCTGGCCAACTTCCCCTGTTCTCAAGCACTTCCAGAATCAACAACGAAAAAATCTTGTAACCGTAGAGAAAATGTCAAGTAGAATATTTCAGAGCCAGCAACTTTAAAAAGGGAAAAAGAAACCTGGACTTTGAAAGGACAAAGCCACCGTAGGCAGTGGAGGACACCAAGAGCATTTCCACGTTCACTGCGATGCTGCGGGTCCTGTGCAGTCTAAAGATGCCCTGGGACGTCCCACTGTGTGCATTTCACTGTTACTTTGTGCTGGAGATTCCCGTTTTGGAGTTAGCACCGTCTGTACCCTACGGAGCGATGCCGCAGCAGCACATCACCACCAGTCACCGAGGGGAGTCCTTCACGCTGAGACCGGAGCTGGGACATCAGCTCAGAGCAGGGTCACTTGGGCTCCGTGAGACAAGGGGGAGCCCGAGTTTGGGATGTGGCACTTGGATAAAAGATGCCAACTTGCTCGCTCTGAAGAGGGATTCTCATGAAAGCCGCTCACCCATGGCCAACGCACAAAGACAGCAGCATGAGAAAGCCGCGCTTTCTCACCACTCCTCGCTCACAGGCACTGGCTACTCAGATGCACTAATTTATGAACTGAAGAAGAACAAAATAGCCTCCATTCATATCCCAGAAGAGTGACTTTCAGATAGCAATCAGTGCGTCATTGACACAGCCACACTGCAGTGTTCTGGAGCCATTACCACATCAATGGCGGGGAAGTGGTCTTTCTTCTCTCTTTCAACAAAGCTTTGGCAGTGCGGCTCCCCGGGGCATGTTCACACTACCTAGCTTCAGCCGTGTGAATCAGGAGACTCGGCTTCCCAGTCTCCCCATGCAATCAGCTCTTGGAAAGGCAATTCAGAGGAGTCTAACTTACCCTATCACTTGGACGGATCAAGGCAAAGGCAACTCTTAAAGCCAACTTGCGGCTATGCTGGGCTTTCTCACAAGGAGCTTTTGTTCCTGAGCGACCTGAAGGAAGCTTGTGATGAGCAGCTCGGACGAAACTGTGTGACAAGACGCGCCTGGCTCCATTTTATTCTCTGCAAGCTCACACAATCCTGCCAACGCAATTTCTCGTTCAGAAGTCCAGACACCACGACCAAATGGCGGTGGCAAGAGGAAAACAACCCGTATAGCTCATCTGTTAAAATTCTCCCGACTGATGCACAGCCAGCAGAGGCTGAGAGAAGGGATTACCCCCTCGGTTCTGCACTCGGACCTCACCTGGACGTGGTGTCTGGTTCTGGCACCCCGGTGTAAAAGAGATGCTGAAAACTAGGAGAGAGCTCAGTGAAGAGGCACTGGGATGGTCAGTGGGCTGGAGCGCCCGATGTAGGAGAGGCTGAAGGCTTGTTCATGCTGTTTTGGGGAATATGGGGCAATATAATCACTCTCTTCAATTTTATCATGGGGGATCATAGGGAAGATGGAGGTAGAGACTTCCAGAAACCCCAGCCGGGCCTAAAGGAAAGAAAGGCGACAGTGAGAGTGACCAAACACTGCAGCGGGTCCAGAGGGGCTGTGGAACCAGGCAGGGCCCTGCAGCACCTTGTCTAAGTTGGCCCTACTTTGAGCAGGAGGGCAGAGAAGAGACCCCCACAGGCTCCTTCAAACTGAAACCAGCCTCTGATTCTGCGATGAGCGCTGCTGTGCGTTCCCCAGCACCAAGATTCATCTCCACACAGACAGGCGGCTTCTTGCAGCGACTGCTGCTTTCAGGTTGCAAGCACCTCCCGGGCAAAGAACACCCAAGATCTCATCTCCCCAGAATACAGCATGGTCCTGATCACGCTCAACAATGCTACACAGAGATCCAGACACATTTCCTGCAGTGGGATTCCTTCCAGCTTTCTGTCAGGCAGCCCCTGAGGGAAGTCATTCATCTTCGCCAGATGAAGTCACCGTGTCTCCAAAATCTGCTCACACTGCTGCAGATGAGAGCAGGTACAGAGCAGAGGTGAAGGCCAAGCTCTGCTTTCAGAGTCAGATCTGAATAGAGAGCATTTTCAAAACTTATCAAGCAAGAGGTTGAGGCATTATTTTAAACACAGTTAGACATCCTTCATACAACCTTCAGCCACACAACAGATAAACTGTGCTGGCAACGGCTCCGCTTCGCAGGGCACTTGACACTTCCTACTCTGGAGATGAAAGGCTCTGCACGCCACATTTTACTTCAGTGGCTCTGACACCAGATTGCACTTCAGTAGCTGACCAGAACATGGATATCACTGTTTCTTGGCTGAAAAAGACACAAGCCCAGACAGATATTGTGGTTTAACAGTGAAGGTGTAATACCCAACAACAGCAGTGCTCCTAAGTGCCAAGTGAGCAGCCAGGCACGCAGTCCTCAGATGCTTCAGGAACCGGGAGGGTTTGGTAAAGGGAGCACCACGACCCATCTGGTAAAGCTCAGCACTGAATCACGCTACCCACCAGCACACAAATGCAGCCACTTAAATGGTGTCCTGGAAAACGGGCTTTTAGTGTCTGATCAGCCACTGTGCTTGCAGAATGGCAGCAAGTCCCTCTGCTCCTGTCGCTGGGGATTTCGGAGCAGTGTCCCAGGAGGGAAGGCAGCCTGAGGCTGTGCTGGGACCAGTGAGGCAGCCAGGCCACAGCTCAGGTCATGGTCTTGTTTAGCAGTGTAGGTGCAGCCTGACACTTCCCCGGTGAGAAGATCAGTACCTTCCTTTGTATTTTAACCCACAATTACCTCATTTTCCTCAACTACATTCCACAACAACTCCAGCTATGCCAATACACAAAACCAGGGCGCACTCACCTGCAATACTTGTTCTCCCCTCCACTACTTGTTTGGGGAATGTGTAGATGTATGGCTTAATGAGCTGCAGAGCCAGGCTAATCCTACTGAAATAACCTTTGTTTGGAGACAGAAATAACTGCATGGCATCCATAAAAGATAAAAATACAATTCCTTCACAAACAGACTAAGGTAACTTTACCATGCTTGCTTTTTAAGAGGTAATTTCTTTTCCCTTCACTTCAGTGCAGTCTGTCCTGAGGGTCTGTGCTTCTCCCCAAAATCCCTTTCTCACAGTGGCTGCAGAGGCACCTTCTGAATGCAAACCTAACCCTGGCCCCAGAGCTGCTGAATATTATTCATCCCAGGGATCAGCGAAGGACCAAGGACTTGTTCTGAATACATAAGCTCACGCAGTTTTGATATGCTTCCAGATTTCTCACACCTCTCGGTCCCACGATGGCAGGCTGGAGATATTTTCTGGGCTCATTCCAGCACTTGGCAAGACTGAAGATGAATGAGGATGGGGAAATTGGCCAAACCCTTTCAGAGCACAAAGTAGTATCTTACTTATCACAGTAGATGCTTTGTCTAAGTCCAATAACACGGTGCATTGAAGACAAACTGGCAACCCTTATCTTCCCAGTGTATTTGGAAGTGGCATTTATCTATCCGCCTTTTGTCACTCTGTCACACGCACACACCAACAAAAGTGTCACGATGGCGATTGGTGCTCTCCAGTTCACCACAGCGAGGGCTCCCATCATAGACCGCACATTAGGTGACCTGCACTGCTACTGAGGTTCACTGAGTCTGCTTCTCATATGACCCAACACCATTTCTCAAGCCTAAGCACGTTTATACAAATCCCAAGCGCTTTCTTAAGCTTTCTACAAAGTCACGTAACTCTCTGTTAGTTTGTATCTTGAAGCATGGAAGCCCACACGAGGAAAATACCATTTTCTGCCTGCAGGGTTACTATAAAACGTGATTATTCCAAAATCCAACTCAGCAGAGGTCTATGACATCCATTCGTAGCACAAGATGTGTCTGTGCCTCCACTCCTACAAAAGTAGCTGGAGTGGAGACCAATGGGATGAGGTTGAATATGGC
>NW_010223220.1:0-4920 GCF_000695765.1 Mesitornis unicolor | reverse complement strand
GTAGTATCTGGCTACATTTTGTTCTCAAAGACCTCCTCTCTCCCTCTGCAGCTGACCTGTGGGATGCTCCCTGATTTCACAGGTGGTGTGTGCTGTGCCATCTATATACACCTACTACTTAGCTTGCTTCTCCACGTGTGATCGATCCACCCCTCTGCTTCCCCATGTCTGCTGCTTTCTGCCAATCCCACGCAGTACCTCTCTCTTAGCATACCTTTTCTGTTCATAAAACACAAGACGATGACCATCTTCCACTGGCAAATTCCTTCCTTGTCCTTTCTCTACCATTATGTCATCCTCTGAGCTCATTTGTTCCCTTTTCTCCCCCCATATAAACACTGCATGTAGGCTGTGCTTGTTCTGCCGTTAAGTATTTCCGATGACCTGCTGCCCCACCTCAGACCTTGTTTCTGAAATTCTTCCCATGCTTAGATCACCTCTAATGTGAAGATGCGCACATGAATTACTGACTTTCTAGAAGTTTCTCCCAGGGAATCTTTGGCTTTTCCTTTCCACTCAAAGGTCTCTCTGTTCCCCATTCAGGCAGATAAAGTTTTCATTACCCTTCTCCCCCTTTTTCCTCACCGAGAGGCAGCATCTCGCCACTGTTGTGCCTCTTCTTGGGCAGCTTGGGTTGTTCATCCCTTTGGTGTCAGGCCTCACCGTCGGGGCCCAGCATTGTTCTGCTGCTGCCTTAATTTCGGATTTGTGTGTTTGCTCCCACACGTTCTGGTCCAGGCCAGCTTTCCTCTAATCACTTCCTTCCTTCCCTCCTCCTGTTTTCCTCTGAGGGCTTTCATTCATGCTGCCCTTTTTGTTTAAGCCTGGAGGAACTGCACCCATCTTGTGAACCAGATCCACGCTGTCTCCATTCACATCTCCCCATAAAATGTACTTCTGACATAACTCCTATCCAGCTTGGATTCCTCTGCTGAAATGTATCCCATTCCTCTATAATAAAAACAAATCCTGTTTCATAACAAAACAAAAAGAACTGAGCAAGAGACTGACTACGCAATTAATTTTTGCCAGTTGTTTTCTGCCAAGAGCAACATGCTTGTTCTTATCCTGCTCCTTAGGATTGTCCTCCCCATGTGCCTCCTGTTTGTCCTTTTGTTTTGTTATCGACTTTCGAGTCCTTCCTGAGGGCTCCTGGCCTGATCCTGTGCTCACACTGGAGTTGAAGCGAGGAGTAACTCTGCTGCAGTGAACAGAGCTTTGCCAAGGTGAAATTTCCGTGGAAAGCGAATCAGCCCTTTGTTTTAATATTAGCTAATAAAGCCTGTGCACAGCTTCAGCACAGCACTCTGGTTTTAATTAATAAGAATTAGCATACACATCTACATACACTCTTTTTTTCCCTTTGTGGGCTCGGCTACTTTGAAGAAAACCTCTTTGTATGTCTTCCTGGTTATTCTATATCTTGACATTAAAAAACCCCAAACAAATGAAAACTGAAAACCCAAGTAATATCAAACTCCCACGCAAACAAAAGGCTTTGCTGCTGCTGGTGGCAGGGAGTGCTGGGAGCAGCCCTTGCCGCCTGCCGAGAGGAGCCGGCTTCCAGCCCGCGCTCCCTGCTGCTGGGGAGCCGTCCAATTCCCAGCCCGACGTCCCTTCCTCCGCCTTTGCACAATCTCACTGCAGTGACTTCCCAGTCCTAATTGGAGCCTCTGGGCATTATTGTATTATTATTATTTAATAAACAACCACATAAAACACTGGTTGACATTTAAATAAGAGTAAAGAAAAGAAAGCTCTGACTCCTAGACTGTTTTGTTTTCCTGTTGACTTGGGTGGAAGCAGGAGCAAGTTTTCTATACAATACCCACGCTTGCTCGGCACATGCTTAGCTTTCATGTTTTAGGAAAGGCACTGCTAACCTGGGCCCAGAGCAGATGAGAGGGCCAAGTCTACTGCAGCTGTCAACCCTTGTTGCAACATAAACTGTAAATATACAGTCATAACCTGGGCATTCCCAAGAAAAATGCACTACCAGGTTTTCTTGCCTGAGCTATGACGAGCAAGGATTCAGCATTGTTACTCCCAGCATGTCCTTTCCAGTGGTTATCTGAAACATGCAGCCATCAGGATGCTATTAAGAGGAATAAATGGAATAGAGAGCTTTATTTTTGCATTTGATTGTAAGTCTGAGACATTTCAGAGTGTGAGTTATCACGACAAAAGATAATGTGGTGTCCTTGAGGTGAACACAGATGAGCACAACTCGTTCAATAAGGTTTTGAAAGAAAACACAGAGCTGAAGGCCAGAACTGACTCCTTTAGAAACAAGTATGAAACAAAAGAGGATTCAAAATGTTTAAAATACTTCAGAGACAAGCAACAAGTAAGCGTCTGTTACTAGAATTGATTCAATTCAGGAAAGTGAGAGAAAATCTTGAGAATTTTTAAAGAGGACAGATTTGATATGTGGGGAATATAAGAACAAAATTATCTCAGGCCACGACCAGAGCCCTGAATCAGCATAGCTCTTTTCCTTGAAGAAAGTGAAAAGTAGACAAGGGTACCTACATACACCCTTATTATCCTGTTTCATTGCGGATCAAAGAGGAGGAATTCTTGGGGCTGCCAGCTCTCCACTTTCCCGCAGTGAGTCTGGAGTGCAGGCTGTCTTTATTTCTCTCGGTTAGGCGATGCCTCCCTGATACTCCAAATGATCAGGTCCCATAATGGACTTCTTGAGTCTTATTTACTGCTTTGTGTGTGGTATAAATGTTTTTAAACTATTCAGTAGGAGTGAAACATTCTTGCTGCTTATAAAAATTATGTACAAATATGCTTTAATTCTAGGGAGTTCACCCCTCGTTCTTCCCACCATTTCATTACGTGTTTGCTCTCCCGTATAATGTATTAAAAGCTTCATGCAGTGGCTCACTTGCATTTACATATGTGGACTGCAATAATTCTGTGATGTTGCTTGGAACTTCTGTATGAACACGTTATAAAGAGTCAGTGTGGGCATGACAAACGTATTGCAGATTTTTCGTAGATAAACACAGTCGGTGAATGCAAATATGAATGAAACTGTGTGCAAGTTTTAATATCTAAGCAGAGCGTGTAAGTGCGTAACACCTGTAACCACAACTGTCAGCGCAAACAGGGAAACTAGTTTTAAGGCATTTGTGCTGATTTAAAAGTGCTGGACTTTGAAATACTTCAGCTGTAATGGTGGAGATGTGTTCATCCTCCGGCAGGTATTTAAGTGTATAAACTCTGTTATTAAAGCATACACACTTTATTAGCAGCTGATATGCCAAAGTCCTTGTGAAAACAAGTACCAGAATGGTGAGGACTGCCCTACAAAGCAAGCTGTGGCTTTTAAAAACATTATGGAAATCTTTCTGTGAAATAGATTAAAAAGGGCTGGTTGATCATCTCGGGGAGATGGGTGTTAAGCATGGGGAATTGTTTTGGAAACCAAAATGGGAATTTACCGGAAGGGTGCTGGATTTGCATGAGTGGCTGTGTAGCCAGTAATAGGTTTGGTCTAGAAGTGGGGACCTTCTTAGGAAAGGCACTGCAGGGACATAGAGTGCAAGGAGAAAAGGGAATCTGTTTGAATATGGAGTGATCTTCCCCTGAAGGGAGACTGAGCGACTGCTTTTTGTGAGAGTGCTGAAACAAGAATATCTTAAATTGTTACTGAACAATTCTCTACTGATGTAGAGAAGTAAGTTCTGACAAGCTTTCTGGTGCATTTTATCAAGACTGTTGACATTACAGAAAGAGATACGTGCAAGTCCAAGACTTCAATCAATAAAAGGACAAACACGAACCTCTTTCAGCCTTTTCTTTATTCATGAATACAAATCTTTAATTGTTTCTGTATTTGGTGGAGGTACAGTTGTCCTGAATTGGCCTGCAGAATGTTTCCAAGATAGACAGTTCAGATTCAACATGTGAAGGAAATTTGTTCTGAATTCACTGGAAGTCCACCTGCTTGTTCTAAACACCACCATATTAATTAGCTGTTGAACTGCTATAAGAAAACTTGTGTTTTGCAGAGAGAGGAAATGAAATTGCCTTTGTATTTGCATTTCTTTAGAGCTCAATCCAAGTGGTTTATACATGGAAAACCAGAAGGAGACAGACTTCCAAATGGCCACTAAACTGAAGAAGCTGGGCTGGGAGCATCTGTATCTTCCCATTTGAAAACCTCACCTGTTGCTTCCTCCTACAGAGTACCTGAAAACACTGGTAAAAACCATATTACCTTAGTCCCATTGTATTTTAGAAGCTCTTTTGTCTGTAGAACATTTGGATGATGTCAGAGGTTGATTATATATTAGGTTGTTCCAATAAGAACAATTAATTTGGGGGCAAAAGCCAGTGAGGACCCTGTCAGACACCGAACAATGTTTTTGGTTTTCATGCACTGAATCATCAGTGTTTATAGGCCTCCAACATGTAAATCACCCTGAGGTAATCTGGAAGGGAAGGATATGAATAAGCCAATTAAACTGGCAAAGAGCCTAAGGAACACCCTGTTTAGGGATAAAATCACATGTCTGTCCTAGTGCCAATACTTTTGGAGAAGGAAATAGAGTTAAAATCTTTGTAGTTGATTTCTTTGCAGAGAGAGATGATTTAGAAGACTGGTCTTCTCCTTTTGTATGTGTGAGCTCAGGTGGCTGAGATAAGGTAGTGAGTGATGTGTTTTCTGCAAGTAACTTCTATTTTGATGACACAGAAGGATGTCATCCAGGTTGCAGAGGGTGTTGGAACTTCTTGCCTCATTTATGGTAATTATTTTGTGTTCAGTTTTATGATATGAGCATTCAAAGGATTGAATTGCCCTTTATCTTTCCAAGTACATTTTGTTTTTTGAAAGGGAGGCACAGTTTTCCATCAGGAAGCCTTCTCCACCCACCTCAGCAGTTACTAGCATACTTTAAAGTA
>NW_010223219.1:0-4993 GCF_000695765.1 Mesitornis unicolor | reverse complement strand
ACACTGAAGCGAGCCCACAAACAAACCCCAGGCTTGATAACAAGAACTTGCCAGATGCCTAAGTTGTGACTGTCAATTTCTTAATGGAAACTTGATGTATTAGGCTTGGTTCAACCAAGCAAATCCAGCCTGTAGTGATGCTGGTGATCAGCTTTCTTATCCTATGTTACAGTGCCTTTTCAATCAAGATGGTCCTGTGCTGTTGCCTTGAGTCCATGGTAGAACTACATAGTCACAGTGATTAGGTAGAAATCATTAAATATTTTAGTCAACTACAATGTGTTCTGTAAGATCATACTAAATCAGGCTGGAATAGAATTTCAAAAGTTCATTCTTCAAACACAGACTGAAATAATTCTGTTAATATTTTTTGACATAAAAAGCTTTACACATATTTGTTATTCTGTTAAGAATTTCTGGAATGGAGAAAACTTGGCTGCAGGTATCAATTTTCTTCAAGGATGCAACTTTTAATCTGTTTGAATACAGGCCAAGAACATACACAAGCTTGTGAATTATTATACAGAGGCTCAAAAGAATTATACATTTGGAGAAGATACTCTGCAGTTTTGTGTAGAAATAAAAACACAGAAATATTACATATCTGTTTCAACTGCAAAATGAAACTTTTTAAAATATTGGATGGAAAACTGATTTTTTTTGTATCTAGTATATTAGATACCACAAGAGAAAGTTTAGCTATTAATTGAAGGAAATGTGTTTCCTTAGTTACAACATGCAGAAGTTTAAAATTGTTTAGATTGTCTTGTTTTCATACTACAAATAAAAAGTACATTCATGTACAGCACAAGCACTTTAGAAATGTCTTTAAAGCAGACAAGTAATACTTACACCTAAAGAGCCAACAGCACAGCTTCCATTTAGACAACAATGAACCAAGAAACTCAGAAGCACAGATCCTTTCTAGCAAAAGATAAGGCCACCTCAGAGAATTCCCCCTTCTGCCTTTTTCAAAGGAAGAAACACTGTTTAAACTGACTCTGCCTGAGAAGTAAGTTTTTCAACCAAAAATAAAATATGGAGAGTTAATTCTATAGCATGATAAATTATTGCAATACCTAAGATGCAAACATCCTTTAAATGGAAAGTATTTTACACATATAAACTGGTTGCAAAATATGTGACAAAATAATAATTTGCTTATTTTAAATTAAGACAATCACAATAGAATATGAACTCTCAGTCTTATAAACATACAGTATAAACTTATAAACTAGCTCTTATAAACTAGCCAGTAGGGTACTTTTTCATCAGTTAATATTTATGGGAGCTCACAGATATTAGACTACCTCTAGAGAGATATATTCTTTTTCCATTACTTCAGTAGAAATGGATCAAGAATTGCAAAGGAATACTAATAAAGATGCTGAATATCAATGCTTACACATTTTAAAGCCAGTACATTCACTAGTTCATTTCATTAACTGAATTTTTAGATGTCACAGAGATTTGTTATGAGATACCTTGTACTCCTCAAAAATAGGAAGAGGAAATGAGGATTAAAAAGTGCACTTTATAAACACAAGTTTTTCAGCATAAGTTTTATTTATTAGCCTTGTGTAAAATGAAAAGTTAAAAAGATCCAGTCACCTGTTGTTATTGTCTGGATAGTACTGCAGCTTTCCTCACACATGTCCTGATAACAATAACCTCAAAAGTAAATATCAAAATGCACATTGACTTCAAGGAAAAGCTGAAAATTAACAACTCATTTTGCAATTTGGCTTACAGTTATCATTGAAACATTGGATATGTGCACAGAAATGTAAGAAGGCTAAAAAGATTCTTGAGTTACAGGCCAGTGTAAGATAGCAGCAGCTAGTTCAAACAAAAAGACCCAAGAATTAAGAAACAATCAAAAGAGTTGAAACTCTGTTTCTTTTGATAAGAATGTGGTATTTTCCCAGTATTTTAACCTCCCATTTCAAGATAGCAGTATAGAAAAGACTACTTAAACAGGAGAAAAAGAGATGAAAGTTAGTGCTAGATCCTTCCAAAACTAGAAGTGAATAGACACCTTTTCCAACCCATGCACAGGAATTCACAGTGACTTCTTAAGTGGAAGCCTAATAAAATGCAAACATTGCTAGCTATTTGAACAATCCTAAACTGATAGAACACTTAAAATACAACAGGGTTTTTTGTTATTTTATTACATTGCTTTTCATTTCTAATACCGAAACAAGTCTTTTAAAACATCCAAGCAGAATATTAATAAGCATCGAGACTTTTATTTCAAAATAAACACTTGAAATTGATGTATCAACAACTGGAGTGGTATCATAACCACCAGCTGTGTCATAGCACCTTACTTCCCCCTTAAGCCTTCTGACAAGGAAGAAAACAAGCTATTAAAATTCATTACCACATCAGAACACCAAAACAAAAAGCAGTCATCACCTAACTTCAAAATCTTTGCCTTCTTGCAAGTGCTAAAAGAAAATAGAATTCCTATTCTTTAACCAGACAGTCCTAAATCTCAAAATCACATTGTATATTATTCGTCTGAGTGTGGTATCTATGTCAAAATTGCTTCCAATCTCTATTGCTTTCCAGAGTCTGGAATCTCTTTCACTCAAGCATTTTATTACTCCCAAGATCTGAATTTCCAATCTCAGTTGTATCTCCTGGGACCAACAAGAGTTTGTCAGAAGCACAGGTTTCATATTCCAGCTGCCTTGTGGTTTTATAATCTCAACTTCCCATCTGAGGACTGTCAACAGAGATAGCACCAGCAAATGAGGTTTAAGAGTATTTAAAACTTCATCTTCATTTTAAATCGCTCACTCCCTTCTTTAACACTAACAAAGGCACATTTTAAATCAATGCTAGGATTGCTTTTCTTCCCTCAGTTTTGAAGTACATATTTAAAAGAGGATTTCTTTCCTATACTTGTGTGAGCAATGATGCCTGAATGTAAATGAAGGCCTTTTGTTTGTAACTGCTTTTATCTTCCAAATGATAGTTTTCTGCAAAGCAGAAACACACAGATTCCTTTTCAAAGAAAACTTTTTCCCAAAATGGCTCATACACCTGTCAGAGTAATAAAGGATGGTTTTTTTTGTCAAACAATCCACAAACCCCCAGAAATACCAGTGTTAATTGCAGTACTGTTTCAAGAAACAAAAACTCACAGGAAAAATCGTAACTGCCTATATAACACTTTGTATCTAGAAACTGTTGGAAGCTAATTGCAACAAGCCGGAGACAGATGTTCCAGCACTGGTATTTCACAGTGCAGAGGCTTCAGGAGAAACTAATACTTTCATCTTTATGGCTTTTAAATCTTCGATTTTCTTATCAGTTTACTTCTCACGTAGCTACTGGAGCACAAACTGTTGACTGAATTAGAAGAGTCACTGCTTCAGGCAGAAACACATTTCCCGAGGAAACCAAAGGTGCAACAGCTTGGTGCAGGGTGTGCTGCCAGGCACCAGATGCAGTAGCTGCACTCCCATCCCTTGGTTCAGATCACAACCCCTCTCACCTGTGGTTTCTACAAGCAAATGGGATAAACTTCTGTTCATTTATGATTAAATCTGGGGTGGCGGGGAGAGGCAGAACATGACATGATCGGGGACATGAACACATGACCAAATCAAAACATCAAAAGTAACCCTCGACTTACTGTTCTGGGACACCACGCTCATTAGCAGAAAGGCAGAGTGTTAGCATCTCTTTCATTTTCAAATAATGTTATCGCTTAAAATTAATAATTATCCCCATAAAAAAAATGAAATACCACTGTGATTTTTCAACCTGTTTAATTCAAAAATCTGCATTTTTTAATCAATAAATTAGAACTTAACTCTGAATTAAAAATAACTCCTTCAAGTTAAAGACATCTCTAATTTACCTAAAATGTCACAGAAAACAGGATTTTATATATCTTTTTAAATAACTGGTTCTATCATGTAATTTGGTTTTGTAAAAATACAGACCTAAACAGTGAAAGTGCAAATTTCACAATGGCACATTTCCTTTATCTTGATAGTGCAGTGTAGGCTCTCTAAGCAGCAGGAAATAGGGGACAACAGACATTGTAAAGTCTCTTCTTACCTTTCAGAGTGTTTTGAAAGCCCAAGAAAGAAAACTGAGAGCAAACTAACTACCAATGCCACCCCATCAACGTGAACTGGAAAGGACTGCCAAGCATCATGCAGCCCTAATACAGTCAAAGAGCTCACAGCTGCACTACTCAGTCCACCCTACAAGTTCCTCCCTGTGAAACTATCTATGGTAAAATTCCATCAGCTTAAAAAAGGGTCAAAACTTCACTCACAGATCCATTCTCAAGCAACACCCCAACTATATCTCCCAAATTCAAAGCTCACCTTTGGCCTTAACAGATTTGTTACACAAAAGTTTCTGGATGCAGCCTAAAGAGGTGGGATTTTTAATTTTTTTTTTTAACAAACATCAGATGGTAGATGGCTGTGGATGGATTTGTTTGACTAAATGTCAGTGTCTGAATCATTCCACACAGATCCCCTTTTGAGTCAGAAGAGAGGTAGTCAGAGTTAATTCGATACCAAAGAAAACATTGAGCAATGTTGAAAACAGCTGAATTGAGCCTCCTCCCAAAGCACCCAACTGTCTCCACTTGACAATGAACAGGAAACTTACACCAAATTCCATACGGCTAGGATTTTACCTTAGGAATTCTTAACCTGTATTTAAAGTACAGTGGTGCCCTTAAAGCTGCATTTCCAAACCAGGTGCCTTCTCAATTAATTTATTTTATAGAATGTATCAGTGATTATGCTGTCAATCACTGTCCCCTAAATAAGTTGATTTCACTCATGTTTGAAAGTGGCAAAGGTTTTAAGGATACTAAAGTTTTGGGTTCTTTCCTTGTAGAAATTTACATTTAGGGAGAAGAGAAAGACTTTATAAATCCCCCTAGTAATAGAAAATCAGAAAAGCTCAGTCTAAATCTGTTCCAAGAGGCAGCAGCCAACATACGGGGGGG
>NW_010223218.1:0-4985 GCF_000695765.1 Mesitornis unicolor | reverse complement strand
GGCAATACTGAAATTCCATTGATTTGCAAGTAAAGATTTAGGACCCAGACAACTTGCTCAGATATATTCAGAATTTAATTTTTAAAAAGACATAAATGAATGTTAATGCTACAGATTCTGACAACTTAACTCCCCTGTCCCAACTGCATTATCTGTAACGTCCCGTATTTTCTTCCATAGAACTCTTAAGCTTTTGGCCAGTTTTATGTCTACTGGAGATCTTTGTCACTGATACCTTAAAGAGCAAAATAATAGCACTAATACATTAAAAAGCAAAATCTTATTCTCCACCCAACACGCATTTGCCAGATCCCGTTATACTACTCACCAACTTGTAATAATTTACTTTCCTTAGGAAATTCTTGGAGAAAAGACAGGGAAAGTCTTTATCTAAAGAGCTTGAAAAGACAGCACAGCTTCAGATAGCACAGTTTTTGCAGCAAATAGAGCTCTGTCTTTTGCTGAGCTTGCCAGTCAGCCTTTGGCTTCCAAATAATACTGAATCAGGAAGCATCAAACAGCTATTAAATGTGACCTTTTAGTTTTTATTTCATATTTTTAACAACCTAACACAGCAGAAGATTGTAGGTCATTAGCAATCCCCAAAGGTATAATTTTTTGCTAGTAAATCCTAGTAGTATAATTCCAGATTTAGGGCTTTACACATCTATATTTGACTTCACTTAAGGTTTGCAGTATGTGTTGCTCCAATCACTTATCATCAAGCATTTTTACACTACACAAGTTATCCTGCCTCTAATAGCTATGCTAACAGGAGTAATAAGAATATTTGGAAAACCAAACATTCAGCAGTCTAGAAGAATTGTCTGTCTTACTGATTATCCTACAGATTGCAATAGGCCTATGTTTTATCTCCTTCCTGCAAGCAAGGACTGAAGGCCTTGACTAGCAGATTCTTGGATCCACAGAAATCCTGTTTGCTTGCTTGCATACAGAAATAAGCTTTTAATTTCTCTGTAGATATGTTAATGTTTGGTGACCCCAGTTCTAAGGATTACTATTCTAATAGCTGGGATCAGGAGCCCCAAATATTGGAGAGTTTATATCTGGAAACACAATTACAAGTAGAGAAATACGGAAACAAATGCTTTGGTGGGAGGAACTCAATATATAAAGCAGCCTGGGAATTGTGCATGGGTCCCATCTGACATACTCAGTATTATCTCTATAATCCACTGGTAGTTACCCATTTAGTTTATTTTTAAGTTCTTCTGTCTCTTCCAGACCTCATAAATTGATATAACTTTAGAAGTAAATTAAAATAATGTATGCTATTGCATGGAAAAGGTGACATCAAAGCTGTTTTATGGAAAGCCAAAAAGTGAGCAA
This sequence comes from Mesitornis unicolor, assembly GCF_000695765.1. NCBI lineage: Eukaryota > Metazoa > Chordata > Aves > Mesitornithiformes > Mesitornithidae > Mesitornis > Mesitornis unicolor. The sequence goes on along the minus strand of NW_010223218.1, from coordinate 3,635 downwards.
AGTTCTCCACTCTCCCAAGGCAAGAGGCACCTTTTAGGTGTGCCTGGTAGGAAGGAGCTCAGCTCTGGTTCCAGGGGAATGTCTGGGCTTTGTATTCTTGTGCAAGTGAGTTGTAGCAACATCACTGCAGAGGCAATGATCTGCAGCTGCAAGGGAGATGACATTAACTTGGAAAAAGTACAGACTTGGGGCTCTCAAGCCTTTCTGCAGCAGAGAAATTCTCTGTTCTTGCTACACAGTATTTAATAGACTCACGGTAAAAGTGAAAGTCGGGGAGTAATAGCAAAAAACAGTGTAAGCAGTAAGAGACGTGAACTGTCATGATGTTTCTGTAGTCCTGCACCAGGACAGTTCCTTTGATTCTGGCCCTATGAATAATCAAGTGAACAACCCAAACATGCATATTTAATAAAAATACACACATTCACTAGTTAATGAATGAATCTCGAGCAAATTTTTATAATTCTTGGTTAATTTGTTTCCTAATGTAATGTGAGCTGTATTGGAGTTTTTACTTGACCCTGTACTTCCAGAGGCTCTACTGACAGACTTTGCACAATTTCCACTGACAAACAGATATTTTAGGCTGAAATTAGCAAGTGGATTTCTCCATGTTTGATTTAGTCATTTTTAAAGAAAGTGGCTGACAAAGGAAAGCAAGAATAATTCTATATCTCTGAGTAGATTGCAGCTAAACAAGAGTAAATTCTTGCTTCTCCTCTTCAATCCTCCAAACAAAGCTCTTTGAAGAATTGGAAAGATTTTAAGACTAAAGACAAGCAGGACCCATCTCTGGTGATCTCTATGAAGGATATAGCAATTGACTAATAAGGTGAAAATTAATCCAAGATTGGAAGAATGTTAACTTCTCATCAGAAAGAAACTTGGTCTGATTAGAAACTCTTTGGATATTTAGTACATTAAGGAAATATTAACCATATTTCTGTATTTGTAACTGTGCTATTTAGCATTTTTCTTACAATAACAAGATAATCTCATCTCCTCTTGAATGGATCCTGTCTCTTTCAGATTTGCTGGGAAGTTTGGCAATGCTCAAATAAATCAATTCCAGATAAAAAGTAATCTCATTTCCTATATCTTCCGAATTAAGTCCAGATAACCTTAATTTTCATCTTTGATATATTAATCATAACTACAATAAAGACTTGATCTTTTCTTCGATTAACATGAACTTTTACAAATTAGACATTAATATCTCTTGTGTTGTATTTGCTGAAAATTAGGCTGAGATACAAGTTGATTCAGATGTTGATTTAATTATTGTAATTGCTGCATGAGAGCACAGAAACCCTAGTGTTAGCAGACTAGTGATCTTATACTAAATGGACATGATTTGAAAGCACTGACTTATTTGAGTACTAGTTTCCAAACAGAATAAATCAGGAGGTGTACTTCTGAGAGTAAATGCAAACAGTGTTAATATGCTTACAGATTTAGGTAAGAAGTATCAGCGATGTTTCCTATCACATCTATTTTTATAGTCTTAACACTATGTGGTGCCAATCTGAAAACAAAAATATATTTATTTGTTTTATTTCCCAGAGCTCCATTTGAATAAAATACATAATTCCAGGCTAAAGGTGCTAAAAGCTTGTCTCAATGAGAAAAACAAAAAAGCTCTTTCTTTCTCCAGTAAATAGTATCTGTGTTTTTATACAGTAACTCTATTCTGTAAAATACTGCCTTGCCCTTATGACCAGAAACTTTTCAGAGACTCTTTGATAACATTCACCACCTAATACATATTGAACGAACTCTCCATTCAAACAGTACATAACAGGATTGACTTTGATAAGAATAAATCCTTAAGAAATTACAACTAAACGTTATTGAGTCTTCTCTTCTGTCTTGCCAGTTTTATCTTGACTTTTCTGAGCCTATAAGCTCTTTAAAAGAGAAGCTCTTTCTATCTTTGGCCTGTTCAGTACTGAGAATACAGCTAATGCTTTGAAAAAAGATTAATAAATAGGGTGTTGCAGAAAAAGCCTCAAGCCTTTTGGGGTAAACAATATCCATACCAGCTGCATAAGCAGAATATGAACACCTACACTCTTTACTTCAGCATTGATCCAGCCTGCCAGAGGCATTCAAAGCTGGCTGCCTGTGCCATTTCAGCATAAAAATATATATTTCACTGAATTCGTGTGCTTTTGTACCACTGTATCTTTGTTCAGTCACAAGGCACTTCAGTGGTCCATGCCGTGCTGAGAGCACATTGCTGGGCACAGTGAGGACGGCTTCTGCCTGCTCACTCTGCAGCAGTTTCTCCATGTGTTGGTACCAGAATGGTTTTCCTGCAGTTGGCCCTTGTGCACTCATATTGACTTTTGCTATTAGTACTGAAATCATCATCCCTGTGCTACACAGCAACTTCAAGGAAGACCTTAACATTTGAATAAACTCTCTCAGTGCTACTTGTGTTTGTCAGTTCTTAATCTTCCCATGAATTGCTGTTCAGTACAGTAATTCAAATACAGCTCAATTGCCCTAAAAATAATACTGAAGAAGTAAATATTAGGAAATTATCTAATCTAAATTGGCATATTCATAAATTAAATTCTTTATTTCTTGTCCTAGACTAAGTGGATAGAGAGTAAACTAATTGCAAGATCAATGAATTTACTCAGAAGCAAGTTTTTCTGTTTGGAAAAATGCAACTGGATGAAACAATAGTTGTCTAACACGTAGTCAGCTGAGATCATGAATGTTAATAGCTAGAAGTGAATGTGTTTTTCACTGCAGGACTCAGGGACTCTTAATTTGCTTACAGCCAACTAATGGTATTTCAAATAGGTGTCTTGCATGATCACCACTACTGCCTAGTCATGAGCTACAATTCATGCTGAAGTTAAAGAATATTAGATCTTGACAGTACCATCAAGTTCATTGCACAAAATTATAAGCTTGTTGTATTAGGGAGGTTTCATCTACAGGAAATGGAATCTTTGTGAAAGGTCCTAGAGATACTCATTTTGGCAAGGAAACTTAAATTATATCTTGTTTCTAACATTGTGCTGAGAGCCAGCTAGCAAGCAAGCTTGCAAGCAGAAGACAGTGCAGGTGCAGGCACAGTACAAGACCTGCAGTGTTGTTAGGTGCATCATTACACCACAATGTTATGTTATGTTCATGATGTCAGAATTGCATTGCCTGTGCAAGATATAGATCGATGGTCTAGGCATCAGTAATAAGGACTCAGATGTCAAGTGAGTCAAAGCTGCTCAGAGATTAAATATTGAATGATTCAAAACTGCATATGCCAAAAGGCAACCCAAATCCAGTCTGTTCTTCTAAAAAAAATAGAAAAAAAGAAACTTAATGGAAAAGACTAGAAGATTCATGGACACAGTGTACAATGGCATAGCAAAGGAGAATGACTTTGCTGAGTGGAAATATCTAGACTGTTTTTGATGAAAATGGATATTCTATTAGCTTATGAACACCTATAGATGTATTGTGTATAGCGTGAAACTAGCTGGAAAGCAAGTTTCTTGCCAAAGAGCCAAGTACAATAAGTACAATCAAAGCTTTCTCTCTTCAAAGAAAAATAGTAGAGGGAAAAGGAAAGAAAAGAAAAGGAAAGAGAAAAGGAAAGAAAAGAAAAGAAAAGAAAA
>NW_010223217.1:0-4951 GCF_000695765.1 Mesitornis unicolor | reverse complement strand
ATAGATATAGATATAGATATAGATATATAAACAATCTGTAGGATCCATTGGCACTAGAATGACTCAAAGACAGAAGGACTTTTTATACATCACACTTAAACCAGGTTCCAATGCAGATGACGTCCAAAGAGAGGAGTATACAGGGCTGAAAGTTAGGAAACACCAAATATATCTATATGTCATTTTTGTAACAATAAGAAGGTAGACTGACAGACCTTCAGAAAAATGGGCATGACATGTGAGAATACGTAGATTTTACATATCTCTCCCCTTCAACCACAAGGTACAAAACTCAACCAAAAGAATTTGATGTTTCCTCAATACATCCGCTCATTAGACGTAGGAATTACACCTGTAGATTGATAAAGGATTTTTGGTAATTCTATATATAAATAGGCATATCTTTATCAATGTTCAACCCAAATATAAGTAGAATATATGCACATACACATGTATATTTTAGTATTTATATTAGTGTTCATACTGTGAATAACAGAATAAATAACATAAACACGAGAGACAGCACTGGCTGTGAGTTGCAGTCCTAGAAAACTATTTAAAACTTTCTGCTGTTCTGCACTTCATGCATTCGCCTGTGCTCATGGAACTGAAACATAAAAACCAAAATCAAGTTAAATTTCTAGAGCAGGCTATGTGTCTTATGCACTAAGTACTGTTCATTTGCTGCTAACTGAACAGATCTACTCTTCATCATTTGCATCTCTCCAAAGCTTGAAGTATCTGAATTATCTTGCTTACCCTGGGACTCTGATTATACCTCCATTAATTTCATACTTCTCCTTAATCTATGGCTGGTATAACTGTGCTGTAGTAGCTGTGAATTCCTTATAAAACCTAAATGAGAAAATGATTGAGTTGACCAGAAATTTCTCAAAGATTGCAATTCATAAGGTGATACACTTAGCAATTAATAGAAGCAGTTTCCTAGGGGAACATCGCTAGTAGCTTCCCCAGGCATCTTGGAATGCCAAATATCTTGGTAAATTGAGATACCTGTGAGGATAATTCACTACAACTCTACAATTTCCAAGATATTTGATATTTCATATATATTTTCCTTCATTTTGTATTTGGGCAGTATATTTTCACATAGTATTATATAATACTTTTAAGAGAAAATAAATCTGTAATACAACATAAGTGATTCCTTATTTTAACCAAGCCTGTTCCATCTGTTTCAATATGAATTCAGAAAAGACCTGAGATTATTACTCTCTGTCTCAGAATGGGTTTTTTTTTTTAAATCTAAAATAAACACTTTTCATCTAAAATAAACAAGCTTTTTCAAAGCAGGAGAGTTTATGTTCCAGCCATGATATCCGGCCATAATATCCAGCCACAATAAGAACCAACATTTTTAGTGTGGTTTACCATCATAACCTTTCCCACAGTTCTATAATATCATATATATATTTATATTATCATATTTCTCACTGTCCCACTACAGTTGCATATAGCACGGCATCTTTAGAGTGGAAATAAGAGTGTAATAAGTGGCTTAGATTCAGAAAAGTATTATGACATTCATTGCTGGTAAATCTTCTGAATACAGAAGAAATGTATCAACAGGTATAGCTAACTTGACTCTGAATTATTCTTAATATTATTTTGTCGTTGCTGCTGTTGCTGAAGACAACCTGATTTTTTATCTTGAGCCTCTTAGTAAAAAATAGGGGAAAAAAAAGGTTCAACCTTAACCTTTTTTTAATGGAGTTTTAGTTTGCCATGAATGAATAATACATAATTTTTCCTAGAGAGCAAATATTATAGGGTAATTAATGAGATTTCCCTAAGCAAGCTTCTTCTAGTGCTTGGTCTTTTTATTTTTTAAAGGACGGTAGGTAGAGGTATAGCTTGGACCTACCATTGACATAATCAGAAATTCCCTTTGATGCTAATGGTGAGCTGTATTGATGGTGTTATCTTCAGGTTTAAAATACCTTAGCATCCTGAAGATACAGACTTTAATCCCAGCAGGACTGAATCAATCTTTAAGCTTCAAAGGCAGGTAGATCAATTGCTCTTGCGTGATGTTTGGTTTAGACCTTTGAAAGGACAGACCTCTCTGCTCTGTTTGGAGAGTAAAATTGCCGTGGTCTTATTCTTGAAGGAAAGGAATATAATTTGGGAATATATTCAACAGGTTTCACAGCATTATGTAGTGGGATGGGATACATAATATATAAAATACCTTGGAACAAAAGACTCTCAATCAAATATAAAATATAATTTCTCTGCATTTATGTAAACTTCTCAATTAAGGAATACCCTGGAGCTCAGACATGCTAAGAAAAAATGAGACCTATTTGATATTTGAACAGTGGTTTTTATTTTCAGAAAGATATTTAATCATCTGATAATGATCAACTAATTAGCAGAGGGAAATGAAAGTCTGTTTTGTGAAGTAGAAAAAGTTTATCAAAGAGAATTTTAAACTGCTAAGGACATATATCACCATACATTCTGACAGGTAATACTTGGCAGTGCACATAGGCTGTGTTCAGAAATAGTATTTTTTAGCTATAATAGTATTTTAAACTTAATAATATAAAATAAAAATATTTACCAACCTAAATGAATTACTGAATATGAAATAAATACATGAATTTGAATAGATCCAGGCGTCTATGAATCTGTAATTTGTTGGAAATGTTTCCTCTTTGGTCGCCTTTCGAAATGAACTTAAACACAAGAACTTTAAAGGTCTTTAGTTTTATAAGCTGCCAGTTTAAAGACAAATGTTTTATCCTCTTCAGACTAAAAACTTGAAATACAGTATTAATGTTATAAACTTTACACACTGAGTAAAGATTTTAGGAAGATTAGTTCCCTGCCTAGAGAACCTCCAGACAGATTATGTTTCACTGCTATATATTTTTCTAACTTTATCCTAAATTCTTTGTATCTGTTATCAAATTAATACATTTGAAGCAATGAAAGGCCTCTTGAAATTGAAAACGTTTGGAATTAATTCTTATTTCTTATCGGCAGGGTTGCTGTCGAGTACCTCAAGCAGACAACCCCCAGTACAATACCATCTGATGCTGTCATTAAATCCTCAGCGTCAGGTTTCCCTAGCAACAGAAGAGCTCTCCCTGCCTCACTGTCTGCATCCAAAATCCGGAACAAAAACAGTTAATCTCAGGCTGTTTTCCTACGGGTTTTTCTGACAGATTTAATCTGAGACCTTCTGTATCTGGGAAGAAGTGGTAAGTAGCAGTTAAAAGTTTGTGATTATTAAATTGTAGGGCTGTGTGTTAGTTGTTGATGTACACGCACACCAGATGGTGGCCTGCTGTATTCATCATCAGATTAGAAAGATAAAGTCTGGGCTATTCGTAGGCCTACACACGCGCTTATGAGTGTACTTTGTAAAGCATAAGAGGTTACAGGGCTTTTAGTGCTTATTTAAGATAGCAAATCTTGAAAAGCTTTCATTTGGTTATAAATTTGACAAGATGTACATGTTCCTAAGGGGTTTAAAATTAGGTTTGATATTACTGTTTTCTCACTGTTATCCCTCCCCAGGCTGTAGCAAACACTGTGCAGGTTACACAGAGCGTACCTGGATTAGGAGTTATTGTTCACAGAACAGGCGATTGTATTTGACTCAAAATACAGGACAATATTTAAAAACCATGACTAGAACTTAAATGATTTTCACACAGAAAAACTGCAAAATGCTTCTGAATGTGATTTAGAGACTGAATGTCTGTACTCACTAACATATTCTAAATAAAAGTTATTCTCTCTTCACTAAAAACAATAGCTTTTTTCATTTCTAAGACAAGTTTTCCTAAAGCCCACCCAGCTAGCATGGAGAGCTTCCAAATCAGTGGAGTTTTGAGTTTCATTTTAGTAATGATCCATTTTCCCTCATTAAATTTCTATGGTCTTATTTTGTTGTTGCAATTGAGGCATGATATTTTTAAGGAATTTTACTCAGACACAGTATCCATTTTTTGGAAGCAATATTTATGCAAAATATAGCTGACACATTTTTGAATACACTTTCATGAATGAGCCTGAACTGTCATTTCTTGGTGTACAAAACTTGGCTATGTTAATAGTGAAAGCTATGATATGGTTCGAATAAAACTTTTGTGATTGTGGCATTATTACTTAAATTAAACCAAGAGATTGTGCCTTTATACCTCTAAAGATTGGAACAAAAAAGGTAACGCTTTGATACAATAAGCATTTTTGCTTATACATTTATGAGAATGTGTTTTGTTATTTATTGAAGGAGACAGGCCATCACTAAGAGAAATACAAAATGTAATGAGTAACAAAAACTCAGTGCTTTTGACTTTTCTCTGAGGCATCTCCAGTGATGACTTCTAGATATATTGATTTTGTACTTAAATCACACCATTGTGTGTAACACTCAGATTTTCATAACTGTAAAAGCTAGTTAAATTATAACTGTCATTTAATGTTTCATTTTAAAGTAATTTGCTAAATAATTCTGGCTGTTAGTTAGACTTTTTAAGCAATTTCATTAAAAAACAATGAGTATCTAAGGGTTAAAATGTCTTTTGTGAAGTAATGAGGGCAATGATTGTCATTGTCTAAGAGCCTTTTCCAAGTAACATCATGGTAGCTGGCTTTTGCTAAAGAATGATGTGATATGACAGAGAGGATAATCATGTGAAAGGCATGAAAATATTTACTGAAAATTTGTTATAAAGATAGAATATCACTCTAACATGACATATTTGAAATGTTTTAAATATAGGAAGGCACATACACCTTCTTGAAATACGGTTGTATTTCAGGTTCATAACATTACACAACAAAAATGTCATTGGTTTTTTACACATCTCTGAAGAGGAGTTAAATAAAACCATTGGAGGAGTTTGTGCATATGAAGTATCTAGTTAGTACGTTCTCCAATGAGTAAGGGAGTAGGAAATCAGCAGACTGTGTG
>NW_010223216.1:0-4979 GCF_000695765.1 Mesitornis unicolor | reverse complement strand
ATGTGTTACTTCTCTGCAAAAAAACGAGTGGCTTACCTGCATTCTCAGTCAGATTGCTCCTGCTTCCTTTATTCTTGTCATCATTTCTTTGCCACATTAAACCAATGAAGAACTTTTTTTTTCCTTAATTATAGGCTCCTTGCTACCTTTCACCAGGGTGGGATGTTGAAAGCAAGTATGATATCTTTCCAAAGTGTCTCGTAACTAACAGATTATAGTCATTATTATAACGTGTCAACTTAAGTCTTCAATAATAATGGAATGAAGAAGAGAAAGAATCTCAGAGTTTAACATAAATCCTACATAGATTAAAGAACGTATTGAATAGTCTGATGCCTTGCTTTTATTTAAATACTCCCGCAAGGCTACAATTTAATTTGACTCCATTAAAAACTGGATGAAGCAGATAAAGTGCAGGGATTCTTTGCTGTGTGAAAGCATCATACATAAAACTGAAACAATATTCTCTCTGCAGTAATGTAGGGGTTTTTTAAGGCTTACATTCAACAGGTAAATTTTTGTTCTTCTGTTTGAAGAGTATTTAAGAACAAGGACTTTTGATTTTATTGTCTCTAAGGACATTTTTTCTCTTAAATTGTATATTAAAGCAGTAGAGCGGTAATTTATAGTAACACAGATGGTGATATTTTTAATAGATATTATTGACTGCTGTAAGCCTTGTGATACTATGTATAGCAAAACTGGAAAGATATTAAAAATAGCATTAATAGATGTACCATTTGGGAGGTTTGGTACAGAAAGGCAATTTTAGTTACTTTTAAAAGCTATAATGACTAATTGAAGTTTACAAATGTATATTCCAAATCAAGACAGAAAGACTGCGTGTCTTAATGATGAGTGCTGTCACCATAATCACAGTGTGTTGTAACAAATGCTCCACCTAGCAACACAGGAATTCCTTGCTACAAGTTTCCCAGATAAGGTGACCATTCTGGAAGAAACATTCTGGAAGAGATATTTCTCAAAGAAGTATTCTGTTCTTGTCCTGTTTTCCCAACCTACCATATGCTAGACATTGTCATTTAAACTCAGATACATTACAGAATTGCAGATGAAACACACTGGAGCAACAGCAATACAGTTTGGGAAAACTTAACTTTGCAGCTAAAACAGTACACCCAAGAGGATAAAATACCTCACAATTCTTCAGTCAACAAGGTACAGGCAACAAGTTAGTAATATAAGAAATGTAGCAAATCACCCAAAATGTAAGTAAATAAAAGACAAGGCTATATGTAACACTTGATAATACTGACATAGAAACTGATGTGTTTTAAATGTCAGGCTGGTAACATCCCACACTAAAAAAGGGAGGAAAAATAGGAGAGATTTCATTTATGTAATTTTGATGCTGCACTGACATATTTGTTCACTAAGAGAAGCATATATGGAAAAAACAATGGCATCAGTATGTTACAGTCGTATCCAGTTCTAAATTTTAAATTTTCCTACAGAGACCTAAACATCAGTATTGGAATGACAACCTCTATAGGCTTCCCTTTACAACGTCTAGAATGGATGCAGAACAGAAAATCGAAGTATCAGAACTTTGTAAACACCTGAATGTCTAATACTGCTTATAGAACAGCTGAATGTGTATTTATTTAATAACACCCAATTCATCTGAGTAGCTCTGTCTTGGGAAAAGTAAATAATATACGTAAAAATTATTCTATTGGTAATATAAGACTCCCTCTAATCTTCTTTTGTTTTTGTCTTTATTTTATCAGGTTTTCAACTTCTAAATTATAGATAGTATTAGTCTTTTGCACTACTACAGAATATACAACTTTATGAGGTTTAATACTAATGATGATCTTTTTGCATTTGCTCTAAACATGCATAGCTTAGTAACCAACAAGAAGTTACATATTATTGTAATACACAATTCACAGGGCATCTAAGAGCATAAAATCCCTGAAAACTCCCAAATGACTAACATCAGAGCATCCCGATGTTCTGCCATGGTATTTCAACTAAAAAATTGAAATGTGAAATCTGTTCTTCATATGCGTGACATTGATTTATTCATGTAATATAACATTCCACAGTATGCACTTACTGGTGGTAGCATCCACCAGGAAAAGGAGGCATGCACTACTAATATTTCAATAACTTACTTAACACTGAATGTAGTGTTTTGATATTTTTTCTCCTGTTTTGTGTTCTTTTCCTCTCCCGCTAATGACTTACAGAATCCCTACACAATTACAGGAACTTCAGCACTGTAAAGATAAGGTATTATAGTTCTCTTTTATTCAGTGATAACTGTAGCAGTTAGCAGTTTCTTTCATTAGGCATTACATTTTAAGCATATGATTAAAGCCATGATTTCAACTGAACTTTTGAACTTTCTTCAAAACAAAGGCTTAAGTTAAGGAAAACACACACATTGTGCCAAACTCATACTCTTAATCCTACTGCTTTCACACTACTGCCATCAACATTTTTGTGCCTCATTAATTTCACAGATGATACATGTTACTTTACCCAGAAAATGTACCATGATGGAATAAAGTGATGTTACTGTGAACTAAATCTTTAAAGATATCATGGGTATTCTCAATATAAATTTAAAACTAATTGCCACCTTCTGCTTGGAAACTTTACCTCAGTTGCCTGTCATTCCTGTCTGATGAAGTTCATGTTGTTTCTTCTCTGTCAAGTACTAGCTTGAAGGTAAGAAACATAAACATGCAATTGCTGTAGTGTCTCCCAAGGAAATGGTAGAAGAGGAAAGGGAAAAGAAGTATAATTGCACTCACTATATAAAAATCCACCACAGTGAAAGCAATGGGCAAGAATGACAAATAATGAGATGGGAGGATAAATCCCCAAAGACTCTATTAAGCTATATCCTAGAAGATGCTAACCGTAACGTATTTTTTTATCATACTTTTTAAAAAACAAGACCTAAAGCTTCTGTCTTATGTTATCCTTTCTTTTTTTTTTCCCTTTGTATTTTGGCAGTATGTGAATAGAATATTGTGGCATCCAAATAGTTTTCAACTGAACAAAGTTTGGAAAAGACCTTGGGTAAAATCTCATCCCTGCTAAAACCATTAAAAAGCTTCCCTTCAAGTGCCTTGAAAATTGCAGCAATTAGGGAAGTATTGGCAACAGGTGTAACTCTATAGACCACACAGTTTTGGAGTATTTTCTTAGAATCTTCCGGAGTGCAGTTTTTTAAAATGTGAGCTATTGGATACTGTCATCATAAAATTTTTTAACAAAATAGATGGTAGAGAATAGAAATAGGTATTAATTACCACAGAAATTAATAAAATTTAGAAGTTCATTGAAAGGTCAATAGCTCACAGCTGAATTGGAACAGCAGAACCGACAATTCCTACTTGGAGCATGAGTAAGAAAAGGTAGAAGCAGCAGCTTGTTCCCTTTCTAATTGTCTTTGGTCTGCCATCAAAGCTGGCAACAAAAAGAGCTAAAACCCTTTTCTACCACATCAATTCACAGAGGAACTAGAGTTCTCAAGTATAGGTGAAACTTAATGTATTCAGATTTCAGCCCATGAGCTTCAGTTTTGGAATTGCTTAGACTGAACTTTGGGTTTAATAGAACTCTGTTTTTTGAGGCTGTTGCTAAAACTGATGAATTTATAACACAGATGCAACTCAAGTGACTAAAGTTGGAGAAGAACTGATCTTCAGAAACGAATGGTCTTTATGGAATCATCACATAATCACTTACAGTGAGATATTAAGGCACTTTCAACAACGCATTCCTATAGCATGCATTTTGGTTGCATACCACTATGCAAATCAACTCGTGTTTTGCAATTTTAAAATTATGTATTTCATCTCATATGTAATCTTTCCACAGTTTCTGGGAAGCTAAAGAAATGAAAATACACTTTCAGTATACTACAGACATTTGAGAACACTAGTTCTAATTTACTGAATACAAATAAAAAGAGTGCACACCTTAAGTCTGTCTTTTGATCAAAATTTGAAATGAAGTCAAGTAGGTCAGCCAGCACACTAATTTTTTTAATCTCTTCTGTAATAGGTTATAATTTTCTGTATCTCTGCATTAAAACTGTAACTATCTTGTTGCAGAATAATACAAGTTTTATCTCACACTATACAATGATTGATGGTCTATCCACTATAGATAAAACGTCCTTGCCAGCAGACACTATCTTCCAGTCTCCATTATGTATACTCCAGTTAGCAACACTGCCTTTCAAAGATGCTGTCAAGACATTTAGGTTTTGTTTCTACTCTTCCCTTTTTGGTATCTTCTTTTTCTTTGGTATGTACTGGCTACAAAGATGATTCTGCAACTGAGTCATACCACCTGTGTCAGATGTGGATACATTAGATCATGACAGGAGAGATTTTGACATTATCCTTATAAAAATTTAATTGAACTGTAGACTCTAACAGGAGATTTTGGAGCCAGGGACTCACATTTAACTATAAGATACATATGGGAACACAGGGAGAGAAAGTCATGTCCTTCCCACACACATCTGTGGGGTTTGAACCATCAGAAGACTTTCAGTCAGCTTGTGTGTGAAAAAGTAAAAGAATTCAGATTTTCTGGTTGAGATTTGTATGCTTTTTGTCAAAATATCCAGGCATCTCTTTGACACATTTATTCAGAAAACCCCCCTTCTGGCTCCTCAAAGACACCAGTGACAGGATATACATAACTCCTTAGGTAACGAAGTCTGAACTCACCACCCTAGGGTCCCTAACCAGCCAAAGGGAAGAGAGACATGTCCTGAGGGAATGATTCTCATCCCAAAATGGAGGTCAAAAGTAAATCAGAAGGATCACTCTTTGGACATTCTGCTTTAAGACATCTAAAGTTAGGCAAGATAAATCCCACCCAAATCTAGAGAGACCAAAATTGACAAACTGGTAAAAGAAATGCTTTCAGAAACAATTTAGTGTTTATAGTTTTTCTTGTTTTCATCTACTTCCTTCTTTTTC
>NW_010223215.1:0-4898 GCF_000695765.1 Mesitornis unicolor | reverse complement strand
CATGGCCAGCACGGCCCACGGTCCCGCCGGGCGCCTTCCACGTGGCGCAGCGGCTCCGGAGTTGCAAAGCGGAGGGGAAGCAGGGGATGAGGAGGGGGTCGGGTAAGAAGCCAGCCTTGAGGTGACCCCGAGGCCTTCAGCATCGTCATGGGGAAGCTCCGGCGGTGCTGGGTCCTGTCCCTAAATAAAGCCCGAGGGGCCGCGTGTAGTTCGTTGGGGAGGAGCTTTGTTTAATTAGTTTCAGTGAGCCTGGGGATGCCACTTTTGAAAGAGCTGATTTTATTTTTTGAATAATTCTTGTTGAAATACCACAGGCACTACAAACACATATTTGAATTGCCTGAATCCATGTGAGTATTTGTAAGCCTTAAGGACAAATGCCAGCCTGCTTTGATGGATGCGCCCCACTGAAGTCTGATCCAAGCTGGGCATGTGTGCTTGGATGCATCCGGCTGCTTGTGTGGCTCAAGTCGTTGTGAGAGGTGCATGGCGATTCTCCTGGGTGGTGGGCTGGAGAGAGGAGGAAGTCAAGGTCCCAGTCAGGCTCTTGCTGATGGAGGGTTAGGGAGTTGCATGAGTTTCTGTGCAACAGTATAGAAACACTGAAACCTTTAGACTTAGGTCCTCTCAGGGACTTTGTAAACTTTGCATCTCTGTGCTTTCCATCAGCAGCGTGGAGATAAGGGGACTCAAAAACAGTTTGGGAGAAACCTGATGGATGTGGTAAATAGAAGCGAAAGGCACTTCTCACCCTGGTGCTATAACAAGAGGCTTTTACTGTCTGCTGGTCACTACACAGCTAAAAGGGTGTACATCACATTTCTTTTAAGGCTCAGCAAAGGGCAGAAGGATGCAGCCTCTCCTGTTTCTCGTGGGAGCTTCATTTTGTCTGAGGAAGGCCTTCTGCTGGCTGTTGTTCCTCTTTGTGCCATGCTGGTAAAGCGGTGGGTTCAGTCCTGCTGAGCCAGAAGGATGTGGTGGCAAAGGTTTCCTTATCTCTGAAGTCATGGGTCATCTGCTGGATGGTAAATCAGCTTGTGAGTATGGGCCCCCATGGAAGGCAATGGCCAAGAAAGTCAGCAGTACAATGTTGTTCTGAATCGCAAGACCTACAGTTCCATTTCCCATCCCAGGGCCTAATTTCAGAGGTTTGCACAGCAGTTGCAGTCCCTGGAGCTTGTTGAAGGGATGGATGGTGTCAGTCCAGGTGTGAAGAGCAGATGTGTTGCTTGCCTGTGGCATGGTACAAAAGTGTTTTCCCTGAAACGCTGGGGCTCAGGATTAGACGCCACCACAGATGAAAGAGATGATCTTGAATTATGCAGAGTTAATTCAGAAATAGCTCTTGCTCCTGTTTGAATCAGGGAGAGATTAGATATTACAAAAGAAGAGGTAGTAGCAGTTGATGACAGAGCATTTGTACTGTATATATATGTGGGCGTGCTGGTATTCAGGTCACTATCAGTGTCTTTGAAAAGCAGGGGATCATTTCCAGGTAGATGTTGCCTATGGAAGGTAACATTTTAAATGACTTGCCATGTGATTATGATTGTAGGTCATTCTTTATTTTAGGATATAGTAGCTTGATGGGTTTTAGCTTAACAAATTATGAGTTTAAATAAAGCAGTGTAGAAACCATACTCTACTGTTCTGAAAATACCTGAATTTACTTAAATTTCACCTGGGTTTAGTAGTAGGTTGACAGAGGTGAAAATTACCACAACTTTTCATGTGGGCAAGAGGGCCTTGAAAGTCCCAGAAGTCGTTGCTGTGACGTATTTACAAGCTCAGACATAATCCATCTTCACCTTTGGTGGTACCCCTGCAAAGACTGTAACACTGCACGATGACTGCTCATTTCATCGCTTGTTCCTTCTTTAGTCTGAACGCTCCTTTGCCTTTCACGTTGCTGCCACTACCACTGCCAGGTATATACTGCGCTGTCCAGAAGGTTTCGGGTCTTTGTGCTCTAATGCTTTTGAGAAATTGCCAAGATCATCTGGGATTTCCTTGTCTTCCTAGATTTTGTTGTTGCCTTTGAGCCTTAGGCTGGTTGGATGGTGTTGACGGTCCTGCTGACCATGTGTCTGGTTTTGTGATTCTTCTGCACCCTAATACGTGACTTTGCCTCTCTCTGCTCTCCATGTCTTTCACATACTTCTATGTATGTTTAAAATTAAGCTTTCAAACAATGCTGTTCGCCTTTGTGATTCCAGTGGAAAAAACAGGGTCTCGACTTGTAAATAGTTTTGGGGTTTTGGTTTGGCATCTTCTAGCATTTTGGCTGGGGCCCTGTATTCTTCTAACGCTGCCTTTAATTATCAGCCTTGGAGCACTTCCCTGTTTGGTGGTTGTTATTATTTTGGGGCTAGGAGCCAAGTGCATTGCCTGTAGCCCTGGGGTGGTGTGCCTTGGGCTTGCATGTGTACTCTAGCACGTGTCCAGGGTGTGACTTTCCACAAGTTCAGTTTGTGTATGCATGTGTTTGAGATTAAACTGCGATTATTTCAGTTTGACTGGAATGAATAAGCAGCAAGTTTGAGCGTTACTGAAATTATCTGTCCTCTGCTTCAAACAGGAATGTCCATACATTGTGCAAATGAGGGCAAAACAGCCCAACAGATTCCCCCCACCCCTGCCATGACAGGAGCAAAAATAGAGAATTACATCAAGCCCTGCTTTCTCATACATTATGTTCTTGTCCGTTGTTGCAGAAGAATGTGCTAGTGTGGAGATGGCAATGAAAGCGAGATTTTTAAGTTGTTAAAAGGTATTCGTGCATGCTGCTGACAGTGATGTGCAAATAGCTGATGCTTCCCACCAAAGCTGAGGGTGTGGGTGCAGGCAAGCATTCTCTCCTCGCAGCCTGCTAGGGCACTGCCTTGCAGAAGAGTGAGTTGCATCTGCTTTGGCTTTCGTATCAGGAAAGTTGCTTTTGCACTTGAGACACGAGAATTCTTCCTGTTGATGTGGAAAGTAAAACAGCTCAGCTCAGACTTTTCTTTTTTCTCCTTGCCTAACAAGGCAGGTGAAGTTAATGGGGATGGCACTTGGAAAAATGTTGTTTTGACTGATGAGGACCTCAGGTGCCTTACTTTTCCCATCACTTGTGTGGTGTGGAGCATTTCTCAAAACAGGCCTGACATCCCTCCCAGCCTCATTGTCCATCTCTGTCACTCTTGGCCCTTGGTGACAGATCCTGTCAGCCCCCACGGGCACACATGAGTGGCAGTGGTAGCTCTCCTCCGCACAGCCCGACAAATTTGGGTGCACTCTGGGATGAACTGGAGGTACTTTGTCAAATTTAGAGAGGCGGAAACTGAGAGATGGGGTTGTCTTGAGCTTTGATCTTCTGTTGAAAAAACATAGGTAGGGTTGGTTATTCTGGCAGTTGATGGATTGTGTGCTCTTTGCAGCAGGGAATGTTTTTTTCTGCTTTTGAAAAGTACCTTTGTGGGTGTTTTAAACCAGTAAGTTTTATTTTCTGTGCAAAAATAACAGAGCTCAATAGGTATAAAATTTTCTACTAGAAATAAGACTTTGACTTTTTCAGCAGCTGTGAGTTATTTCCAGCTTTTACTAGGTTTTCGGTACTTAGGTTTTTGTAACTGGTATCTTTAAAAGATGGTATTTCTCACATCTCTGCAGCATGAGGATTGTGTCTGAAACTGTGGTCTGTTCGTGTTGAAATATTTTCCCTGAGCACGCTTGAAATGTTCATCACCTCACTGCTTTCCTGCCGCCTTTAGGGGTTTAGTGGCAAAAGGATCCTCTCTTGAAGTGTCTGCATCTTTCAGGTATCTAGAGTAGATTAATATTTTGGCATTTGTGTTCAGGCAAATATGTATTTTCTTTCTTGGTTTAGGCTACAGTTAAAATGGTAGGCTCTGATGCTGATTATAAACCAGTTTCTGAATGTATTTTAATTGAAAGTTAAAAATGGAAACATTTGTGACTGCTGGGATCGCACAACAAATAACCGCAAACCAACCCATCACAGCAGAGGTGTCTGGTGCAAACTCATCTTTGCTGTCTGTCTGCTGATGGCAGTGGACTTCTGCTGGGAATAAGCTTGATCTGTGATATCAGGTGTAGAAGTACTGGATTTGGGGTGTAGAAATACCAGCAGTGTGCAAGCTTGGTCACGTGGGTGCTT
Organism: Mesitornis unicolor; assembly: GCF_000695765.1. Classification (NCBI taxonomy): domain Eukaryota; kingdom Metazoa; phylum Chordata; class Aves; order Mesitornithiformes; family Mesitornithidae; genus Mesitornis; species Mesitornis unicolor. The sequence continues at coordinate 742 of NW_010223215.1, read as the reverse complement.
TTTTTAAACTCCTGGAGTATGCCCACCTTATATTTGTCCGGTGCTCGCTGTTATTAACTTCAGCCCTTCAGGGGGAATGGTGACTCATCAGTGACTGAATGGGATTCTTTATAGTCAGGCTGCAGGGAGCAAGTCAGAAACTGTAAATCTTTTAAGTTCATCAGTAAGTTAATCAGTAACTTAGTATTTGGGAATGCATAAAGATCAAAAAAAGGTCTTCTACTAGGAAAGAATTTTTTTTTCCCTTGTTCAAAGTCAGTAATTACACCCCTGTAACGGCTCCTCTGGTGTAGATGCAGAAGCAATAGACGAAGCAGAAGAAATGAGCTAGGCATACAGTAATCACAGCAGTGGCTAACTTGACTGTACAATAGCACAAGAACTAATGCAACGGCTCCTGGAAACAGTTTATTCATAGCAGCAAGCCTCAAGGCCCCTTGTATATTTTCCATTAAAATGCACAGTGCTTCATTTTCAATGCTGCTCTGTACTGGGTCGATTCTGTCACAGCAGCAGACCTGGGTCCTGGCTGATGGTTGCAAGGGGCAGAGGTGAGGGGACATCCCACAGGGTCCAAAGGCGGACAGGACGACTTCTGCAGCCGTACTTTGGGTCCTGCCATTACACACTTGTAAGCGTCAGTTGTTCAGAGGTAAATCAGTTTTACATCAGTCTACATCAGCTTTATAAAAGCAGAGCAAGAATGAAATTAAGACCAATCTCATAGCCTTTTATGAGGATA
>NW_010223214.1:0-4956 GCF_000695765.1 Mesitornis unicolor | reverse complement strand
GCCATTTTCAGGGGCTTCCATGGTTACTAACACATCAGTGACCCTTGTAACTTGCTTGCTATTTGAAGCTGCTGAGTTTTCCTCACCTCTTTTCTACTGCTGCATCAAGAGTTGGTCTTTGGGGTACAGAAAACTGCGAAGGACAGAGATAAGGATGCTGGAAACCTTTGCTGATGAGCATATATTTTATACAATGATAGAAAAATCATGATCAGCAGTGAGTGGTTTTATATCTCATGTCAGTGATTAATAGTGGATTTGTCTCAGTCAAACATGCCCCCAGTCAGGTGCTGTTGTCTGCAGTGGGAGAGTTGGGTCCTGCCTGCGAGGGCCTGTGCTAAGCTTGTCTTAGCTTCAGTTGGGTTTCAGAGAGGTTTTAGTAGTGCTAAAGCTATTTCAGCAGTGCTTATAGCTGAATCCTGCTAATTCAAATGAGCTTGTGACTTTGCTGGCAGCCTTTTGCACTATATAGTGCAGCCAATGGGCTGTTTGCACAGCTGCGTCATTAAAAGTTTTAAATCAAGCTATTCTGCCGTATCCTCCACAACTTTGTGAAGACAGTGTCATCCCTGTTGACATCTGTCCCCCACACCCCACCCACCCCCGGCAGTCTGCACAGCCCCATTTACATTTTTATTAGCAAGGTCTGAGATGTGCTATTTGAACTCTTTTTCCTTTGACCTCCCCATCTCCTTTTCAACTACTGGAAGAGCTGCAGCAAGTCTGATGACTCGGGGGAAGGCAGGCTGGCTGTGGTGGACAGAAGAGGTTATCGCTCCCCTCCAAATGCCAAGAGGAACTTCCGTCTTACAAATGCCTTTTGGGAGAACCTCTGCAGCATGAAAGAGGATTTGACTTGGGTAGTATTTCACATTTTCCTCTGCAACAATTATAATCTGATCATCTTTTTGACAATACTTGGAGAGTGACTGGGGTAGGGGGACGCAGGTGCTACTGAATTCTCTTTATTGTAAAGAACTCAAGATTAACAGGCAAAAAAAATACAGCAGCGTTCTTCTGGAAACCCTCCAAATCCTCATCAGAAAAGCTGTGGGGAGTGCAGGAAACTGAGACCAGCGCCTTCCATGGGCCAAAACCTGATGCTAGACTAAAGACAAAAGTTTCCTTGCTGTTATTTCCTATTACGTGTATCCTGTGCAGAACCTCCACGTTTGAGTCTGCATGGCTGTGCTGACCACACCACTGCATTGCAGTTGGGTTCATTGCCCTCAGTCCTCTCCTCCTCTCCAGCTGCCCTGTTCACCCCCTGGGAGGCCATTCTGTATTTCTTAGCCTGGTTCCTCATAGCTGGAATTAGAGGATTTAACAAAGCATTTTGGGCCCAGAAGACTTGTGGAGAAAAAAAATCAGGCTTCCACCATTTCCAGCTGAAGCTCTCATTGGTGATCCCAGGTGTTTTCTCAGCACACATCTGCAGCTCTTGCTGCCGGTGCCTTGCAGCAAAGATTTCTGCTGGAGCTTTCAAAAACCTCTTATAAGATACACAAGATGAAGCGTGAAAGGTTGTCTGGCAGCATGTAAAGAGCAGCAAATGTCACTGCATAGAGTTTATGCCACTGTGGACTCTGTGGTGGCATTTGCCATCCTGCACACATGGGGGTAGAGCTGGAAGGACCTGGTGCTGGTGACAGCTGGTGCTGGTGTGGGCCACTGCTCTGAAGCAGCAGATGCTGATTCAAATTCTCCTTAAAAACTACTTTTCTATAATAAATTATACTCCCACTTAATACATTTTCATGCTTAGTCTGATGAGCCACTTCTGTTCTCACTGGTGATAGTTCAGTGCCGGCTTGTAGTGCCTGTCTTCACATCGCTGTGGAGACAGCAAAGTCCTTTTTCTTGCCTTGTGGCAGTGTCACCAAACAGAGCCAGAGTCCTGCTGCCCTCTCTCTCCTATGCACCACGTTCTCTCGAGCCTTTTCAGGGCCTCTCTAGACCAGAAGCATCCACCCCCTCCCAGCAGTGCAGTGGCAGAGCAGAAGTTTGAGGTTCACCAAGCTGAGGCAGAGGCTCTGCACCACTCCATAAACTGTTCCCAGCTGTCAACTGGGTGATTTGAGTGAGATAAAGACTTGCTTCTCCTCAAAATCCAGCCGTGGAGAATCTGTCCTCTGGTATGATGAGCTTTGTGCATTTACCTCCCATGCCCTGTGCACTGCTGTGAGGTCCCTGCTGAGGTGGGTGGGAGTGACTGTACGCAGGGTGCTTGAAAGAGAAAGAGTTTGAGCTAAAAGCACTGCCAGAAATGACAGATGTTGGTTAAAGGACTCAAAAGCATGTGCCAGTTTTTAAATAAAGCATTTTTCCCTCCACGGGTTGCTTCCTGTGATGAGGAGTGGGTAGCAGATGCATCACCTGTGCCGGTGAGACAGTTCCTCCCTGTGTCACCAGGACAGGTTCTGGGCAGCAGCGATGGACCAGGGGCTCTCCTTTCTCCATTGGCTTTTTGATGTAGGAACCGACTGGAGGATGTTGGGCCAAGTAAGCAGTGGACATGGCACTTCACCCAGAGTGGGGGCCGTTCCCCTTGGGCAGTGCTTGATTCCCTGCCTTTGCTTCCCTTGGCTCTCTGTCCCTTCCCACCATTGCTCGCTCCTGCATTGTACAGACCCTGCCTTAGAATTATGTGGCCATTGGCATTTTATGTCAGAGAGAAATTCTTTCTCCTGGAAATGTCTCTAATGGGGACAAAGGAGGTTAATTCCCTGGTCGAAAGCAGTAGGAAGACACAGCAGGTGCGTGGTTTCACAGTTGGAGAGCACCTTTCTTTGGTTCAAAATGCTTTTCTCTGGCTTGATTTGTCCAAAGTAACACTTGGCTTAGTGGAGACTTTTCAGTAGCCAAATGCTGCACTACTCAAAGGGAAGGGGCTGCACGCAGCCAACGGTGGGGACTGAGGATGAAGGAAGGCAAACTGCAGCAATGTCTTTCTGCCCCTGCCAGTCTGATTGGTCCGGTGTAACTCAATTTACTGTGTGTGTCGTTTTGGTGGCTGAGGCTGCTGGCCACACTGAGGGAAACACTGTGTGCATGGAGGCTCATCCTGCCCTAACTGTGCTGCTCTCCCCTTGCCTCCCTGCCTGAGCTTCACTGCGCTGAGCTGCTCTGGCAGTGCCCTCCAGCACCATCGCATCATCTGCCTCTTATTCCTGGAGTACTCGGTACCCTTCAAAACCACTCTCACTTCTCCGAAGCTTTCCATGTGGACACAGCATCTTTCCCAGATCGGCCTTGCTGCAAATATTTTATTTCATCTCTACTGATTCCCAGCAGTAGCTGGGCCCAGCTGTGCCGTATCACAGAAAAGCTTATGACAGCAGCTGCAAAAACGTCACCGTGAAGCTGCAACATAAAATGCCCTGGTGGCTTCAGGACATTTTTATTGTACCATTGCTGCACATTTGGAGGCCTTGTAAAGTCTTTCTGTTTGAATCAGACCATTCCCAGCGGGCTGGAGAGCTGCCTTTGAAGTGTGCTGTGGCCTTTCGGTGCTGCGTACCGCTGAAGAGTGGGGTTTTATTGAAGTTTTGGAAGTGGTGTGAAAACCCCAGATGTTTTATTGGAGAACCAAAGGTAGCAGCATTCCTTGCTTTCCAGACTCTAAATGCCAAAATATACAAACACCTGCATAAGTGAAAAAAACCAACCCACAAAACATTAAAACCATCACTCAGTGCAGAAATCAGTAGTGGGTTGAAATCCTCTTTGTCTGTGTCCCTGGGCCCTGAGCACGTCACCTCTTGATTCCCATCCGGGTGATGTGGGCTGTAGTTTTTGGCTATGATAGAGCTGTTGTCACTGGGGATGGCTGTTGCAGCTGCACCTGCACTGCCTCCTGCCTCATCCTCCTGTCCTGGATCCCAGCTTACTCTGCAGCATCCCAGGGTTGTACAAATGAAGAGATGTGCAGGGAAGTGACATGCTTCTCTGCACACACTTATGCGTTGCAGCTGCGCTCAAAGCCACTCATTTCACTGTGAAGGCTGCTCCATGTGTGAATAAGGGGAGATGGTTGCCTCCCATGTGTACGCTCGGAAATGCATAAAATGCCTCTCTAGGCTAGGTTGAAGGTAAGGAATACAGGCAGCCTTGCAAGGCTGGGGCTGGCAGGATGCTTTTTAGCAGTTACCACTTTGCAAGTTATCTGTGTCCAACTCAAACGGGAGATATTGGGCAGCCACTGCATGGGATGAGTGGTTGTTGCCCACCGTTGTTGTTAGCCTTTAAACACCTCAAGTGTTAACTGCAAGCAAAACATTTGAGGATCTTAGTGCTTTTAAACTACTTTTGCCAGCATGCATTAGTAGTGCATGACTCACAGCAATTAAGTATCCCACAACTTTTTGCAAAGAGGCTTTTGGTGACCTGTGCTGACCCTGTCTGAGCCCCAGCACCCTTGGGGCATTACCCAAGCATTGATACTGGTCTCTGTGACACTGCAACATCTGGTTGTGCCTTCCCACAGCAAGAGCTCCTTATTCTTCAGTTGTGCACAGAAAGTGATGGGAGCAGACAGTATTTATCAGAACAGAGGAGCATCGTTTTGCCTTTGCTACCTGTGCCAGGAGGCAGCTCTTGCCAGCAGGATCAAGTGTTTCTCTTTCAAACACATCCATCTTTCACTGCTGGTCCTTCTCATGAGCTGCTCCTTGCAGCTGGCTCAGCCGTGCCCGGGGCACACAGTGCAGGGACCCACTTGACTGCTTTAATTTCCTCAAATTAATTACATTGCAAAGGGCTGTGAAGGTCTTTGTAAGTGCAGAGGAGCATTTGCTGCTGGAGCTGTCAGTCTAAGGTACTATTGGGATCAAGAAGCAAACAACTTTAATTTTTCAGTCAGACTTCATCTTAAATATCCAGAATCTCTTTACATCATCAGCAAACTTTGTCATTTTCCTCTTTGCTCCTTTTTTCACAGAATCACAGAACGTTAGG
>NW_010223213.1:0-4853 GCF_000695765.1 Mesitornis unicolor | reverse complement strand
TCATTCCCAAATGAAACCTTTTGGCTGGGTTCTGGGATCTAGATGGTCTTCTACCCTTCCTCAAGGCTCGCTGTTCTTTTGGTTTGAGCCTCTTTTTTCCTTCCTTTGCTGTGTGGACTCTCCTGGTCCCTGCGAGGGCAGGGAGGTGGGGAGGATCTCTTGCCCTGTCGTTTTTCGGGCTGCAGAGCCAACAAAGATATCCTGAAGTAAGGGCTGGCCAGAGGAGGGAATAAAGAGATTGAGAAAAATGTGAAAATTGCCATGACCTTCGCATTTTAAAAGATTAATGGATGTCCTGCGGTGAGCCACTTCTCAGGGCCTTACAGAAGCATGTAGCACGCTTTGAAGTGCCCAGGGGTATGTGTACAAAACCCCCAGATAAGGCTGCAAGGTACAACACAGGAATGAAAGCAGCAGACTATGAATTGAGTCTTTAATGGCCAACGAAGTGAAATACCTTGCCATACTTTGACAGCCAACCTGGATTTAATTGAATGACCCTATAGCTTAGCTTTGTTAGCTCCTCTGTCATTGTGTTCAGGAATGGGAAATTTGATACTGGGCAATAAATACCCAAAGTACTGGTATAGGGGCTTTTTAGCGCTGAATGACTCTGCTTCAAGTAGGAAGCAAACACTCCCTCCAAGCATGGCACTGTTTCAGTCAGCAGTGACTTCAGTTGCTCATGACCTTCCTTCTCACACACAGCAGTGTTTAGACCACTTTTATTACTCTCGTGTAATGATACCGTTGTTCTTGTTGAAAGTATTGCAATTGGTTTGTGAGCACAGGGAGAGCAGCTCTTTACTGTTTGAGATGCTTTTGCAAATGCACTTGAGCCTTAATGAGGAATAAGATGAATGTTATTCACAGTGCTTAACCTTGCCATCTTACTTAACTTTAATTAATCTCCCGAAAATCCCACACAGTAAGACACAAGTAGCTAAAGGAAACAGTTCAGAAGTAATTAGGACAACTGCTAGTAACTCTGCTGACTTAGACCAGTGCATAAAATTAAAGGGAACAAACCTGAGCTGCCTTGTTTGGTTCTAAGGCTGTAGGCCTTCAAAGCTGACAGTTCTCTACTGAACTAGGATGGCTTTGTGAGAGACATGGCATTTTCAGCAGGGGCTGACTGGAAAGTGACCTTACCTTAAATGACGTTTCAACCCATGCATTAAAAATTTATTTACATTTAGTTTTACCTGTGTTGTCTTTGGATTTTTGCCAGCAGCACTAGAGTCCCTGCCTTGCAGTTTTCAGGCAGTCTTAGAAAAATAAAGCCAAAGTGTGGGTATATAGGTCCTATGGAAACCAAGATGTGTTTATCTGATCTTCATGTAGGACAATACTGACTCATGACTTAAGCCTTCTTCAGATGGCTGAATTATAGAATGGTTTGGGTTGGAAGCGATCTTTAAAGGTCATCTAATCCAACCCTCCTACAGTAAGCAAGGACCAGGTTTTGCCTGTGTTTAACTATAAATCTTTATGCTTTGAAATACATATTTTTTTCTTGTTTTCATATTCTTCAGTCGCGTGGAATGTGTTCTTGAAATAGAGACACACAGATGAGTGACAAAGACTAGCAAAGGTAAGGAACTGTTTACCTAGGCAGTAGTAATTCAATAGACTATAGCTAAGGAGGTGTACAACAGAGATGTATAAAGTCATGAGTGGCACAGAAAAAGTGAACACAGAATGACTGTCTTTTCTAATACAAGACTTAGAGGGCATTGAACACAATTGTTAAGTAGAAGACTGAAAACAAAAGTACTTAGATTAAAATAAAATGCTTAAAGTGTAGCTAAGTTGTGAAACACTTCCTTTCAATATTAAGGACACTATAAGTTTAGATTAGTCCAAAAAGATTGGATTTTTTCCGTTAATATGTCTGCTAACAATTATTAAATACCAAGATGTCACCTTTGGTTCAGTAAGTCCCTAAACCACACTGCCAGAAGCTGTATGCAATTGCCAAGGAAGATGCATTATATGATTTCTTTATTCTGACATTCTTCCTTGGGCATCTGTTGCTGACTGCCATTTTAGGCAAGATACTGAGCTAAAGGTGTCCTTGAAATGATCTTATATAGCTGTTCTCATTAATTTTCTTTTTCTTAAAAGCTTATGTTGTATTCCACATGATTTTGATTAAATGTACTGAATTATGTTTGAGGCAGAGAGGAAGTCCTCATTTTATATCTTAGTTTTGGATGGTTTTATGTATTCAGTGAAGGATGAATTCTCATAAACCACTCCAAATTCCAAGCCAGATTTTGTGATTTTTCCTTGAGTTGCTTCTAGCATGGTTATTGTAAATAAAGTATCTTTTAGCTTGAACTGGAGTTACAGGAATGGGGCGGGGGGGAATAATTTGCGAGAGCTCTTCGGAAGTATGGTTACATCCATCTTCTCTGATCTAGTTTTGTTATTCCTTTGGGAGACAAAAACATTAATGTAATTTATGAACAGATATGGTAATTCTCTCATAATAACTGTACCTACAGTAATGAATAACTTTTTTTCTTGATTAGGTAACCACTCCCTTAGCAGACATAAATTCCCAAGAAATGGAGTATAGAAGACACGAAAAAGTGATCTACCAGGGAACTGGATTTGGAAAAAGCATTATGGATTAAGGTTACAAACAAAAGAAAAACTTAAAGAGATTTTGGTTTTTTTCTATCATAATTCCATATTCATTTCAAATTATAACAATACTTTTTCTGCCATCTTTTGTTGATTCTGCCTGGGGCTTTGAGCAGCATTTCTACTTATGCATTCTCAGCAGCAGCTCTGGCCAAGGTCCCTTTTCCTCATCTCTGCTCCAGCTCTTCCCCTGTGATAGAACAGCTGAATGAGCCACACACTGGGTACTGGGTACTCACTGGGTATCTGAACAAAGAACAGATATGGCTGACAGAGTCTTGTCTTCTTGTTTTAGCTGGTTTATTTTTCATTACCAACAGTGCTAACAGTCTCAAAGGTAACATATGAGTTACAAAGTCTGTGTGTGTTCAGTCAATTCCCTTAATGACAGTATTACTTCATCACCGTGAATGAGTTTACCCAGCTTGCCTGATTACAATATGCATAAATAATTCAGCTGATAAGTCATGTAAGTGATTAGAATGTCACTTTTTTCCTTTGCCTATGGACATAGGCCCTAGTAAAGGGAATTTTACCAGAGCAATACATTGTTCAAAGAGGTGGGTTTAGTTTGTGGCTGGCTGGAGCAAGAACGTATCTTCAGATTGCAATTTGTTGTGTACTTAGATCAGTATTTCCACAAAAAGCAGCCTGTGCTTCTCTCTCCCTGAATGCTTGTTCTTGCATCCAACAACCACTGTGGTATATGAACAAAAACATTTCTGCAGTCCTACAGTGAACTGATGCAGCTGAATGTTTGTTTTCCAGCTATATTGGTGATACCTTATCTGGGTGGCTGAGCAGGGGACCAAATTCTTATGGTGGCACAGCAGAGGAGGAATTGTGCCAACACAATGAATATCCCAAGGAAGAATAAGGGCCTTTTTTTTTCTTAGTTGCAGAACCAGTTTAAGTGCATGTTGGTTTCATATTAAGGCTTCACTGAAATAATACAAGAGGATACATGTGAGATCTAGTACTTTGTTAAAGTGGGATACTGACTGTGATTAAATACCTACAGGAAGCAAATCTGCTGAGTAAGAATATGCACCTTTATATAGTCATCCTTAAGAGTGTATTCGGATTTTATAAATTGGCTCTTACCACTATCATCTTAAAATTCGAAGTATTAATAATGCCATTTTGGAGAGGGAAAAGTGCAGCCATGAGTTCAGGCTATTTCTCAGGGTCAAGTAAAGAAAATTAGATCTTCCAGATCAATATCCACCTTATGTCTTATAATAACCACCCTAATCTTCACTGAAACAGAGCTCCTAGAGATGCTAATAATTAGAAGTGGTAAACATCATAAACAGATTAGCTCCAGTCCGGCAAATACACAAATAGCAAATATTTGCAGGGATTAGAGCAATGCATATAGAGGGGAAGTAATATACTTTAGTCACGGTTTTGCAATTTTGCTATAAATACTATGGCCCAATTTCATCTTTCAGGCAAACCCTGAGATTAAACCAGAGATTAAATTGGCTGTTAAACCGTCTTAATAAATTCAGGCATGATTAGCTGAATACCACTGGGACAGTTAAAGTCAGTCAGTCTTCTCAATTGATGTGAACCCTTACTGTCATGGAAACAAGATTTGCACCCACGGTGATTTTTGCTTTGCAGAGAGAGCGCCTAGGGGAATATACAGAATCAGTCCAGTATCTCTGCTAAGGATGGTGGTAAGAAGCAGATGATTTTCTTTGTATTTAATTGCACAATACTCAGGTGACCACGCACTCACACACACTTAATATTTAGGGAGTACTGTTCAAAGGGTATCTACATAATTACTCAATTATCTTGTGGCTATACTAGGTGAAAAAAATGGTTTCATCAAAAAAGGCATATAGTGAAAATTTTTGCCTTCTGACTCTCGCAGCTCATGTTACATGTGAGGGGTTTTTTTTAAAAAAAAGGAATAGTTGCAAATAGCACTGCTATGTGCACTGTTCTGCAGAATGGTTAATAGTACTGAATCTCCCTCTAATTGAATCATAGCCTATTGCTAGATTCATTATATTACTACTGTGACCAAAATGACAAGCCAAGTGCTTCTAATCTTGAATTTTGGTTAAAATCTGGCAATGCATAAACACAGCTCTTAACTTTTAGTTCTCTTTAATATTTCAAGCAAGGGAGAGCAATTAATTTTCTAATATAACATGTACAGAATCACAGAATCTCAGGAGTTGGAA
>NW_010223212.1:0-4720 GCF_000695765.1 Mesitornis unicolor | reverse complement strand
TTTCCTCCAGTCCTCAGGCACCTCTCCCAAGGCACCTTTGAAGGAATGGGTAAGAATTTATTGACCAGCAAAAGTGGATGACAGTGGATGCATTAAGACTTGGGAGAGATTTTGAAGATGTTGCTGAAATCAAGGAATTACGTGCTGTAGTTAGAGTCCAAACTGCAGCCTTCACTGTTTAGCGAAAGAGCAAAGCAGAAGTTCTGCTATTAATCATCACATGGGTTATCACTTGTGAGAATTACTGATGCTGCTCATTTTTTAGTTCCAGCTTTTGGACAGGGAAGGTGAGGAAAAAATGGGTGAACACACATTTTTTTCGTAATTAGGGTAAGGCATGTTTTCCTAGTTTTGCTACAAGTAGAAATCTGCTTTATGTTTTGAGCACAACACAGATACTCCTGCAATACTGCCATTTAACCCTTTAGTGTTCTGTAAACAGAAATGGTACTAGATTTGCTTAACAACAATCATAAGAAATCAGAGTTGCTCTAAAGAGTGCAATAAGATTATTCAGAATTTCATTCTGAATTAGATAAATATAATGTTGTGTTTGTGACCAAGATATCAAACCCTACGTTTAGTAATGCTAATGAGTCCATGCCGTTTACCCAGAAATGAGGTATTATGTGGCTCTGCGCTTGCACAGAAGTTCTCTGTAGTTTGTTAAATATTTATAAATTTCATATTAATATCAGCACTTAAATATTGTTATGAATACTTATTAGGGTCACTCTCATCAGTGTGTGTGTCCCTCTGAATGTAAGAACAGTGTTTTTGCTCTGGTCTTTATTGAAGTAGGGTTTTTTCTTTCGGTCTTAAGCAGAAAGATGACAAGCAGCGGTGTATACCTGCTGGTGAGCTGAGCAATAATGTAGTCTATTATTTAAACATGATCTTATTGGCAAGCACATCGGTTTTGTTTTATTAAAATTCCAACACTTCGTGTTTTTATTAATCACTTTCCCACTCCTTCTGTTCACTTGTATTCTGATGCCTGTGCCCTGGTACCCATAGCAACACTTGTTAATGCTAATGAAACTGCAACATCCTAAGCTCCCCGACAGAGCAGCCCTGTTAAATATGGCTATTAAGCACAGTTGTATTTCTGTTAGTTCCAGCTCCCAACAGACACCTGCTCTATAGAAACTGTCCTGAGATAGCAGGATTTGGTAACTCACAGCTTTTCTTAAAACTGTCATTTGACTGAAGTAATGTTCTCATACTCCTAGACAGGGGATGCTACCGAATATGTACAGTTTCTGTAAAACTGACAAGGTTTAGCTGTAGGATTAAGTACTCGTCTGAAGTGCTCATTTGCATTCAATGAAAAACCAGGCAGGATTGAGACTGGCTCATCTTGGGGGAAGCTACAGGATGCGTTGTCTCCTAAAGCATGGACATTTTAATGAAATATCAGTCATAGTGTGTTAACAAGCAGAAGTAACAGCTAAATAATTTCTTGTGAACTCGACTCAATGATAATTCAACTTAATAGAAGTACTTGAGTGCTTTCGTATATAGAGCTAGGAAATTGTTATGTACATTGATTCTTCTTTCACTAAGGAACATATTTACATGTAGTACTGGTAAGGATGATGACAGGGTGCTTTATTTCCATTATTGTGAGTTTTGGTTTTGAATATTGTTTATTTGGCAAGTCATTAGTCATCCATCTTTCGTACTCTAGAAAACAAAGGAAAAATCCTGTAATCAGTATGAAATCTCTTCCAAGAATATGACCACAAATTAGGGAATGCTGCCGTGCCAACAAATAGATGCTGCAGTGCCAAGGCTGCAGAACAGGGAAGCTGTCATGTTTGTATTTCCAGTGTCAAGCTGGTGCTTCTTGATACTCTTTCATTATAGCTCAAGAAATCTTAAATACTAGACAAAGCTTTACAGCTACTGGTTTCCAGAAGAGTTTTAAATGCAGCACTGTTTTGTACAGAGTTAACTATAGGAATCCAGCTCGGTTCTGTAATGTACCATTTCTGGGGGTTTTGTCATTTTGATAACTGAACATTTTTGCCAGGTAATCAGTGTGAGCTTGGGGGAGGGTGCTCAGCCTCTCTGTTTTCCAGCCTGCATCTGTTATGCTGTTGGTGGGGAGTGCCAAGTTTGCTGCTAGGTGTCTTTTGTTTCCCTGTCATTCTTTCTACCCTTTGTTCTCTGCATGTCTAAAAATCTCTGTCTTTTACACGTTGTTTAGATGCCTTTATTTGCCTGTATATCTTTGTTGTGTTCAATTCTGGTTTAGGATCATTTCAAGTTCTTGTGCTAATCTCATAATATTAACCAGCTGTATTAATGAGATAATAAACCAGACTTGTTGGTAATGAATTGATTCATTCAACTACTGGATTTAATTAGAAAGACACTTAACATTCCAGCAGATGTTCTTATTTTGCTTCATTATCCTTGTGTTACAAACAGTGGGCTTATAAATATATACCCTGCATGTCTATATTTACATAATATACTCTTCAACCTAAAGCCTTGTTGTTGTGTCATAAACTGCAAAAAAAGACATGAAACCTATAAATATGTCTTAAGCCAATTTGTATGAATTCCTCTTTCAGCATTTCATTTCTTAGACTACATGCAGTCTTGAATTTTCAGAGTATTCCTCGTCTGATAATAAAATGCTTAATCTTTTTAAAATGAGTTAGTTTTCTTCTTCCCTAGTTAAAAACCTTTGTCTTTAGACTTATATTATCTCCTTTCCTTCTGGTCTTATGACTCTCATTCCTTTTTATTTGGTAGCAAAGCTTTAAAAAGAAGGGTATGAGTGCCCCTCTCCTCAGTATTCACTGCAGACTGATTTTGGGAGCTCCTCCCTTTAGCTTGCTGGTTGCCTGCTGGAGGGGTCTGCCTTTCCCTGAGCTCTGGCACTCCAGTCACGGCTGCAGGTTGCACGCTAGGGCCAAGCCATGTGATTTAGGAGTTGTAACAGTGGTTATTTCGCTGATCGGAACCCCAGTGCCTCCACTTCCCAGTCAGAGAATGTTATTTATGCAGCAGTGTTCAGCTTGCCCCCAGATCCAGTTGGAGCACATAGTTCAGATGTGCAACCAAGAACTGAGCACAACAGCTCTCACTGCATTTAGTGCATTATGTATGCCTACGCTGACAGCAGGAGGTTTTGTGAACTGAAGCCACAGTGCTGGATGTCCTTGTTAGGAAGCACAGTGATAAAATATTCGTGCTTTCTTTTCGTTTGTATGTAATGCTTTTGAAGGAAGCTTGCACACTTTTTAAGGCATGCTTATGGTAAAATTACATGAAACGGCCAAGGCTGTTAAGCTGAGAAGAGAGGAGGAAGCTGAGATGAGAAGAGGAACGTCCTGTTTCATCTTGCAGCTTCTCGCTGTGTGCTGCTTAGTTTGCTCTTGCACTTGGTGGACTCTTCTGTGAGCATTTTCAACATTTTTATAAAAAACCAAACAAACAAACCCATGAGTAGTTCTGTCTGGTTAAAGAGTTGAATTGACTAATGGGACGATTTGGCAAGCAGAGGAGCCAGCAGAAGCAGAAGGGGAATAGTAGATAGTTAGGAGTGGTAGGGTAAGGTGGAGAAAACAGGATACCAAGACATCTTTTCACTCCTTGGTGGCAGCAAGCTGTTACACTGGGGTAAACCATCTCTGAGAGCTTTGCCTTTCACAACTCACCTTCAAATGCTGAATCTTTCCTTCCTTTCCTTCCTGCTGTATCTATTGTATTGGCCATAACATTCCTAGGCGTACTGCTCTGTGATAGTTGCATGTGTGATTGTGCAGGTAGAGTACATTGCTTGTACTGCTATAGTCTGTATTATAACTGTGTGAGTGTAACATTTACTTAATGTGCAAACTAATGTTAGTTGTGAGTTGAGAACAGTTGTATTTGAAACTAAAAATGCACCAGTAAAGAACATGAATCTGTTTTGAGCCTGTTGCTTCATTAGCTGTGAAGATTAACTAGCTTATATTATAACAACACTTGAGATAAAATAGAGCCATATAATTTCTATAACAGGCAGCAATTTTTTTGTTTTTCATTTTCTTTTATCACTGTTGCAATGGTGTGTAGAGTTCTGATGCAGGGAACAGGATTCCATTTCACTATGGGTGCTTATAACAAAAAAAGTGCTTATTCTAGTTGCCAGATGTCTTCAAAGTATTTATTTTATTTTCCCCTGAAGAACTGGGTATATGTCTTAGTCTTTGTTTTCAAATAATACATTCCTCTAGTCTCCTCTTTCAACTAATCTACACTTTTTAGCTCTGAATTAGCTGTACAAGACCACAATTTTATCAGTCCTGTTAAGGGTTGAACAACATGGTGTCAACTGTCAGTTCTGTGAATGAGAGAGGGATTTTCTTAGTTCCTGAGTTTGGGGGGCATTAGGGTATCTGTTTGCATAACAGCTATGCTGTTTTTCCGTGAGGCAGAGGAGGACAATTCAGTGGTGACAGGATGATTTGGCAGAAGCTTAATGGATGGACTTTAGAGGGCTCTGTTCTCATAGGGAGCTAGGTCCTGTGCTGTTCACCACAGACACAAATAGGAAGGGGGTCAGGTGATAAATTTTGGTGTTAATTCACAGGGGATTTTTTCCCAAATGGTAAGCAGGAAGAAGAATTGCAGAAGAATCTCATGGTATTTGAGTGAACTAGACAAGAAAGTGTTAACAACATTGTAACTGTTGGCGACCAGTCACAAGCGGTGTTCCCCA
>NW_010223211.1:0-4884 GCF_000695765.1 Mesitornis unicolor | reverse complement strand
TGACCGGTAACGGTCTCCCGGCGAGGCGGGGTCAGGGAAGGCGCTGCTCCCTCACCTCACGCAGCGGCGCCGGCCGGCCCGGCCCCGGCCTCGGCCCGGGTGTGGGAGGAAGGGACTCATAATCGTTTCCTTCCTCACGACGGGGCGAGCGGCACGCAGAGGCCGCGGGGGTGAGCTCTTCCTTTTTGAGCCAGATCTTGACTTCTCGGCCGAGGCAGCGAGGTGAAGTCCTTTTCCCAAAAGCGCTCTAGTCTCTGCCCCCGACCGGGGACTGATTTCTGTAAGGAATGGGGCAAAGACCTGCCTCAGAGAGAACTGACAAGTTATTTTTACAGTGAAGGACACAGTCGTACGTGTTGGGTTTTTTGGCTAACAATAAGCACTGCTGCCACAAGCACATCAAGCAATCTCTTGAGAGTCCCAAGGTCGGGTTGTGGCGCTGGTTCTTCCAGAAGGGAACTGAGGGCAGTTGACTGTATCAGCCTTCATCCATTCCCATCAAAGAGAAGGCCAAGACCTTCCTTAGTTTTCTTACTCTGAATATATTTATAAAGTTTTTGTCATCCTTAACACCTCTTCTGCTTTTTTTTCTTTTCTTTTGACAGTGTTACTCATTGTAGTCCTGCTGTGCTGTTCTTTCAGAACTCTTCATCTGACCTAGCTTCTACCTTCTCTCTGCTTCCTTTTTGTTTCAGATCAAGTAAAACTTATGCTTTATCCAGATTTGTGTCTTACTGTACTTCCTTTTTCTTTCTGTACACTAGGTTAGTTTAGATTCGGTGGTTATCCTTCCTTTGAAGAAACTGAGCTTCCTACCTCGTTTGACTATTCCGATGTAAGCCAACATAGCAATTCTCCAATTTCCTCATCCTAACAGTCAGCTACATTTGCTATTCTCCATCCTTCCCTTTGCATGCACCCAATCTAAAGTTACCACCCTAACCCAGGTTGCCTCCCACATTAATATCACAAGTAGTTTATATCTTTCTGATGGAGCCACGCAAGGAAGAGCTCCTATTCCAGTTTGCTCCTCCATCTTCTGTGTCAAAGTTTGTCACCAGTTTTCCAGGAAATGGTCCTTATTGGGGCCCTTCCTGAACAACCAAGTCTCCCATTGCCATTATCTTGGGATGAATTGGGTTTTGTAGGAGATCCTGACCAGGAGAGCAACCAGCTTCTTTCCTCCTTTCATTACTCCCAGGGGCTTCTAGCAGCTTTCCCTCCCTTAGTGCATTCAATTTTGGAACTGGTGTGTAATAAACAAGGCCATCTCTCTTCTTGCCCTTATTATTCTCCCTGAACAAGGAATTACCTTTAATATTTGTATTCCAGTCACATGGGTTACCCCGCTGTGCCTCTGTTGCTCCAATTAGAACATGCCCTTTATTTTTTGGTCTGTGTAGCCCTTCATTTTGTAGGGATTTTTTTAATGTAATATGAGTAATTAGTAAGCAACTTACAACTGGTAGTAAAAGAAGGTAATGACCCCCATCATACTCAGCTCAGTATTGTAGAGAAGCACTTGGCTGTTAAGCACTGGTGTAATCTGACTGCATAACTGCTTAAATGTAAGCATACACTGAGGTTCCTTGCTGAATCAAAGCTTTAATTTTCTTTTCATTTTCTTCTGGACTGTTCTGCATTTCGAAGCTGAGACAGAGTGTGAAGTAAAACACTCAGAAAAATAATTTCTCTAGGGCATATTCTGTTTGATAATGTCATACCTGGAACTTCATCTGGGCTGTCAAAACAATGGCACATGACAGTAAAACTGAGCACGCTTCATATACATAAATCTTTCACAGTCTGTAACTAAGTATGGAGAATGAGCTGAAGGCTCCTCTAGCTGAGTTCTTTTACTGAATGAGAAATTATGTGGCCGTTACAGAGCAGGTACCTCTCAGCTAGTAACTCCAGGTAACAATAGGTAGAGAAGGCAATGAATATATGGCAACGAATGATTAAAAGGCATACTGCAAAAGGATAGGGGATTTTAAAGAGATGCAGTGGAAGAAATTCCTCTCCTTGAACAGCATTTGTTGTCTACCTCAGAACATGAGACTGCCTTTCTGGTTCAAATGACAGCTGTACCAGATGTGCCCAGTCAGTTATTAGTGATTTGCTGACATAACAGGGCAGAATATTTCCAGTGATAATGTGGGTCTGCTTCTATTTAATGTTATCATTAATAATTGCGGCATAGAAAGCACGCTTTTAAACTTTATGGTTAGAAGTCATGCTCAAAAATGTTACAACTCTCAGAGGATGCAGGAACTGATTGTGTTAAACTGAGAAAGTGATCCAACCAACAATCTGGTATTTAATAAAATTAACTATGGCATAGAAATAGAAATAAACTATAGAAATAGTTGAGGAATTTCTTCCTGAAAGAGGAATAACTAAGGAGGCAGAAAGACTACACAAGAGGATCTGAGAGGTCAAGCTAGAACACAAGTGAAATACAAAGCAAAGGTGAAAAGGAAAGATCTCATTCTAGGGTGTACAAACAGGAGAGTCCTATGTAAAGTACAACCAGGAATAAATAGTTCTTCTATACCCAGTGCCAAGGCGGTCTCAGCTGGAACACTGTGTTTGGTTTCAGACACTGCATTTAGAAGAGATTGGGAAGATCAGAGACTAAAAGTCTTGAAGTAGCAATAGTAAGAGTCTTAGAAAACACAGCCTACAAAAAAAGAACTAGATTTGTTTAGTCTGGAAGAGGGGAAAAAAGAGGGGAACATTTCGATGTTCTTGCATTGAGTAAAATTACTGCAGAGGAACATAAATTGTTGTCTTGACCCAGTGGAATTGGAGAAAGTAACAGCTTTCACTTGCAGCAAGCAGTGCTTTAGTCCAGATACTGGGAAAACCTTTTTGCAGGTTCAGCACAGTAAGAGAGTCCTCAGAGGCCACAGGATCCCCGATACTGAATGCTGTTAAAATTACAACAGATGGGGACCAACCACCCTCTGGACAGTTGCCCAAGGCAGCAAAGCAGGAAGATCTTGAGTGGCACATCACCTTGCTGGAACAGGCTGGGAACTGCAACTGTGGGAGCTCAGCGCGTGTGAGAAACAACCCCAAACTCACCATGTCTTTCAGCAACAGCCAGCAGCTTCTGCGTTACCTGGAGACACAGTACCTCCAGTCAGCTCAGTGGTAGCATATTGCTTCTCTAAGCAGCAGCAGTTTCCAGTTTCTGCTTAGTTTTGTTGACAGGCTTAATTTCAAGTCAGGGGTAGCAAATATAATCAGGACTATTATATACGCTACGAGGCTACCAGGCATTGAGTGACAATCAAGTAACAAGTGTTTTGTACATTTGTCCCTGCAAGATCTTTCAGATCTATCCTAGCATTACATTTTTACGAGCAGGGGTTTGACTACAGGAGTGTTATAACAAAAAGCCATCTTGTAGCTCCACACCTCTGTGCTGCTTGAGCTAAAACGCTACAGACTACAATACCTTTCAAGCTAATAGACTTGCAAGTAAATGCCTCTATTTGTGGAGTCATTTAAAACAGATCTTAAATATAAAGTGTCTGGTCACACAGCAGAAAGACTGGTAAGCCTGGAATCTTGTAAAAAAACAACACTGAAATGTGTTGCATCTTTGTAGTAACTTTATGCATGTGAATATGAAATTCCATATAGTTGCTTACTGAATTCAAGTTTTGGTGCCTGAATTTACTACCTTCATTGGCCAGAATGAAGAAGTAGTCCCTCATGAGGCAGAACTCATGGTGAAAGCATAAAAACTCTAATTTATTGCATTCTTTCAATATGACTTCATTTTTGAGCATTTTGTGACAATCTGACCTAATATTGCGCTGATTCAGACAATAGAGCTGTTCTATTGTACTTTAATGACTGGAAATGTAATTTGCTTCCTGTTTAATATTTAAGCCAGCAATAATACCAAAAAGGCTTATTGCTCCTAAGTAAAGATGAAAGGGGCATAACTCCTAAGGTTTTTCTGTGTTCAAAACTTGACCTACTTTAAAAATACTAGAAACTCATGGGAACGGTCCTCAGAATTAAAAATACCAATATAAGATTGTTTCCTGGAAATTTTAAGATACATCACTTCCAGCTCATTGAAAAAGCAGGATTTCCCTCCCAAGGGAAATCCAGATAATTCAAAATTAATTGTTGTCCTGAAATACTGAATTAGCAGCGGTTTTTCACAGAAAGGGAAGTTTTAAAAGGAAAAAAATATTCTGAACTTTAGAAATATTTAATTTGGGCTTGATGACTGTCTTGAAATTTTTCAGTCTGATTCAGCTGAAGATCAGTCTGTGCCTGCCCTCACTGCCTCTAATGACTCTTATATCACCACAGTGCTGCAGGCTTGCTCCGTTATTCTCCATGGAGAGACCAACTTCATGGCTAGCCCACATTGCCCATAAAGTTCTTCCATGGTGAGCAAGGAAGACAAACTTTTGTTTAACATACAAGGAAGACAACTCGCAAAGGCTGATCGGTAGAAGATAACAGAAACACACGTTACACGACCTGCTACAAAAGAGAGAGATGTGGTGGGTCAGATAGGGATGCAGAGCCACAGAAATAAAGCAACTTGAACAACAAGACTAAAATATAATCTTCACATGAGGTGCAGCTGTGGGCCTGACCTACCACTTCCCATAAAGTGGCCCATTGCCTTTTATTCAGTATTACTGCACATCCCATTATACTGTTGAATGATATCACACCTGCAGCTCTACCAGGTCTCTCCTTTTCCCCTTCCCTTTGCCTCCTGCACTTCACTCTTTGGGCATCCACATTCCTCCTTGTTTTCCTTGCATTAGGACTATCCCCACTGCAGAGCTCAGCAAGTTGAGTCTCATGCCTAGTTTGCCTCGGTTGATGAGGACTGGGTTA
>NW_010223210.1:0-4932 GCF_000695765.1 Mesitornis unicolor | reverse complement strand
TGCGAGGCCAGGGGGGCAGGGGGACCCAGTGCCCACCCGTGTCCCGGCTACGGGGTCCGCGCCTTGGTGGAAGCAAGGGGACGCGTTGCCCCCCTCCTCGGTCAGGCCGGTCTTTCTTTTTGACTTCTAACTTGCTTTCTCCCTCACACCGCGGGTATCTGTTCCGTGCCCAGATTCCCAGGGTTTGTTTTGCCGTGCCTGGGAGTTCACCCAGTTCAAGAGGTTTCAACAGAGGAGCAACACAGTGTTACTTTGAAGGTAAAACATAGGCAAGTTAAATCAGTGCAGCTGTAAAAATACTGCTGGGACTGCTCAGGGCAGGTGATGGGATGCTCTGGTCTGCCTGATTTAACTTCAGATCTATCCAGTGATTTTTCTGTGTTTCTGTAGTACAGAAGCCCCAGCGGACCAAATCCCGGGGTCTCTTAGCACATCCCTTTGTCTGTCTTAGTCCTGAACCAGAATTGTTCATTGGAGTCATCTGGCCATGTTACTGCAGAAACAGTTTTAAAAATCCCAAGTGAGTGCTTCCCTTACAGCAGAGAGCACATGCGTTTGCAGATGTCTCTTTGTTAGCATGGGAAGGGGAAGGTGACTGTTTGTGCCCTTAACCTGAAAAACTTGAAGAGCTTTCTGCAGCCATTTAACCTTACCAGGCTTTTTATGGGGCTTGCTTTAATTACCTCTTCTGCTCCTGTGGAACGATAACTTGAAATGAAGAGTCATTAAGTAGAGAAAGAGCATCCTGCAAGTTTCTAAAATCTGACCGCACAACTCACAGTAATAGCAAGTTTCAAGGTACAGAATTGAAGAACAATGAAGGAAACTAATCATAATGCTGAGTTCATACCCCTTCCATCTTGTAAGGCAGTGAGGATTGCATCTTGTAATTTGTTCTTTCAGGATCTGGATGCTGCGTTGCCGCTAATAGAACTCTACAAAGATAAATTGGTGGGGATCGGAGAAGTAAGTAGGATTCTGTAACTTGTTTAAATGCTTATAGCTTTGGCAGCACCTGTCACAAGAATTACAGAAACTTAGTGCTTGTTCAGACTTGTAGAAATACTTATTGCATACACAAACCCACATATTCACTAAGTCTGATTTGTCATTCTCTTAACATGCTTTCCTTCATAGAATTGCCATATTCCCTCTCTTCTTTCATCATTGCTATTAGGAAATAGATGGCATTTGTGCTGGTGGATTTAGTAGGAAGAATTGCATAATTATGCTATATCGTCTTATACTCGGATGTCTTTTCATCTATCCTCTGGCACAGTGAAGTGTCAAGTCACGCTGTTAAACTCATGTATATCCTTCTTGCCCTCTTCTCTGACAAAGTTAGGCTAAGCTATGATTTTGCTACACCTCATGGACTTGTACAGGCCTTTTTTCTTGTTTTCCCTTATTTGTATGTATCCAGGTATTGTCTCCTGTCTTACATTTGTTTATAAACTAATTGAAGCTTGAAAGCTTTAGGGTAGTCTGTTTCTTTTGTGTGTTGATGCCAGAGGGACTTACGGCTGGTTCTGCAATGGCTGCAGAAAGAACAGGTACTGGCAGAGCTTTGTAGCAAAACTTGCCATGTTGCACTTGTACTGTATATCAAGGACTTTGCTTGGTGTAACTATGAATGGGGCTGCTTTGACAAACTTTACATTTTGCCTGAACGTGTTTAAATCAAAAAAGTATAGAATTAATGTGTAATTTTCGCTAGAGATAGGACTAAAAGTACAGGTTCAGGTCAGAAATCTTACTTATGTTGGAAATCTAAATTTGAGATTTAATCTGAAATAATATTCAGTTAGAATATAACCCCCTACAAAACCAGTTACAGATTAAAATGTTAAATATGCTTGTTTGTTAGTAACTATCTGCCCACAAATGCCTTCACAGTTGAAAAGCTTATGGTTGAGAATGGATTCCTTTCTGAGTTAAGCTACAGTTTAGCTCATTTTAATTGCAGCCTCTAGGATCTATATTTTGAAATGCCTTGCAGTTTTGAAGCATTTTTTTGCCTTAATATATGATATTGTGGTGTAGTTAAACATTAGATCTGTAAATTACTTTCACTTCTCTTCTTGTACTGTAGGTTGGACTAGATTTCACTCCCAGATTTGCCAGCACGGATGAACAGAAGGAAGGACAAAGACAGGTTCTGATCAAGCAGATTGAGTTAGCAAGAAGACTGGATTTGCCTTTGTAGGTTTTGTTTATACTAGTAGGAGAATTGGCCAGATCTCTGTAACATTTGAAAATATATCTCAGGATTTATAGTTAAGAGCCTACACAGCTTTTCTTACATGGATTAAACTGGCATTGGTGTCCTGTCAGTCTCCAGTTGAAGATTTAATTATAGAATTTTCCCTATGTTTGCACGTGAATACAGTGGTCTTCCACATCCTGTCCTTGTTACGTTGTTGCTATGTCTTCACTGTAGCTAAAATTATTATTACGTAACTCTAGATTTTTTTCCTGATAAAAGGTGTAATACAGATTAGTTATTTTCTTCCCAAGCTGCTGTTAGTTCAATTGTGTTTACAAAAAAAAAGGTATTTTGCTGAATTTCCTAATGCCAGGCCTCTCCTTGCTGTGCAGAAATGTCCATTCCCGCTCAGCTGGAAGACCAACCATTAATCTCTTAAAGGAACAAGGTATGTTTTTAGTGCATTTTCTCTGTCATGGCTTTTGTCAACAGAATTTCTTCAGTTGTGCCATGTCCTCACATCGGTTTGTGTATGTGGAACGTGGGAGGAATAGTGCAGAGATTCTGTACTCATTCTTTGTGGGACTGAGGTTACATTGGAAGCTGACATTGCAGACCTACTGTAAACACTACTAATGGTTTGGGTTGCTTCTTTTCTCTGAGGTGCTACAAAGGTGTTGCTCCATGCATTTGATGGGAAGCCATCTGTAGCGATGGAAGGGGTGAAAGCTGGATACTTCTTCTCCATTCCTCCTTCCATTATAAGGAGTGAACAGGTAACATTTAAAGAGGTTTTCTCCTTGGTGCTTAGGGATTGCAAGTAATTGCTGACAGCTTATTGTGGTGGCAAACATGACTGTCTTCACTGTGCAGCTCAAGAATATGCTTTTTTTTTGAGTCTGTGCGGTTTGAAATGCGATTAGCGGTACTCGCCTATGACTGCTGTCACTTGATGCTTCTCAGTAGAAGTTTCAGTTGTTACAGTGTTGCACATTTTCACTTTGGCTGAATTTCTACCTGAGACGTTTGCCTTGGCTAGACTTTTGGGAGGAAATTTTTGCTAATACAGTTCAGCTATTCCTGAGAAACAAGGGTTAAGAAAATAGGTGGTTTTTTTCTCTCACATGATTTCTGGTGAACTCTGGAAGCATCTGTCACTGCACTTTTTTAGAGTAGGGATATGACATGCGGAAAAGGACTGGTTTCTGTCTCAATGCTGTGGCACTTTTTGTTCAAAAGGAAATTGCTCACAGTTGGCTAAGTTATCACAAGGTGCACTCAGCAAAGCAGCTGCTAAATTGCTCTAAGACAGCACTGGTTAGGTTCAGCCCTTGATTTGGGGAGAATGCTTTTTTAATTTCTACTCTGGGCTGCCACAAGCTATGCTAACTTCCTATTTTGGGGTAGCAGTCTGTTTCCATCCTGCACCATCATCACTTTCTATGATAAGCACAGGAAATGTAAGAAAGCAAAAGACGTGATTGCAGTGGAGGGGATGTGAGAGATGGATATAAGTGGGGATGAGGTTAGGAGCTTGGAGAAAGGAAAGCGATCTGGGGATGAGGGGTGAAGGCTGAGATGGGTAAAAGGTGCGTAAATATTGTATATACAGAAAAATAGCAAAATTGCATGGGCAACTCTAGGATATTTTGTGCAATATAACTACATAATTTAATAAATAAACATGTTTATATAATAGTACTTCAGATACTTGGAAAAAAAGGATAATCCTGATTTGAAGGGGCTTTTTGAGCAGGTCCTGGTATTTTTTCTTCCATTCTGAAATTGCTGATAAAATGCAGACAGTGGCACCAAAGTCTTTTAACACTGCCTTTAAATGCAGAGGATATCCCCCTTCATACATATTTTTCCCACGGGTCTAAGTGCTTAAAGCGTTTAACAGCTGTCTTATTTTCTTCAAGAAGCAGAAGCTTGTGAAAGTGTTACCTCTGGAAAGTATGTGCTTAGAAACTGATTCTCCTGCTCTGGGGCCTGAAAAACAGGTAAATGATGGGGGAGGTAGTTCTATGCGTGTATATCCAAACCCACACCTTATAGAGGTTAGTTACTGGTGTGGGAGAGTGAAGTGGTGTAAGCACGGACAAGGGACAAAAGAGGTTGCCAAGTGAAAATGTTGAGATTAAAACGTCAGTGTTCCTGAGGATGGGAAGGGAGAAGAAATTCCAGGAATGGAGAAAGGGAAAAATAATCCAAGAATAACAGATAGATGTAATTTCTCTGGCACACATGCCACAGTGTCACTGAAGTTGTGTCGGGAAGTAGTGAATCTGAAACACCTGTCATCTGTAAGGATCTGCAATTTGATCTGGTTTTTTGGTTTGGTTTGGTTTTTTTTCAGGTCAGAAATGAACCAAAAAATATTTACATTGCTGCAGAATACATTGCCAAAATTAAAGGAATTCCAGTTGAAGAAGTTATAGAAGTGACTACTCAGAATGCACTGAAAGTATTCCCCAAACTTCGGAACTTTCTTCGGATATAGACTTAGAAACTGAAATATATGATATTGCAGAAACTATTATTTATGGTATAATAAATAAAACCAAAATGCATCGTGTCCTTCTCAGACTCCTTGCTTGGCTGCTGCTATCCTGGAAGATGGCTAATGTGTGGTGCTTAAGGTCCCCCTCATTCCTTAATTTCTGCTGACTGGATTGGTTGTGGCCCCACTCATGTGATCACAGAATCACAGAATCACTCGGTTG
>NW_010223209.1:0-4939 GCF_000695765.1 Mesitornis unicolor | reverse complement strand
GGCTGAGCGATGTGACTCTGACACACCTGAGTGGTAGGCAACCTTGAAAGAAGTTAAAGAGTTAAGATCAAGCAACATTGGCAGGCAATTCACCCTTAGGGACAAGCACACAGCAAAGGAGATGGGGGTGGCACACACATGTTTCTTTCTCTTATCTCCCTGCCCCCTACTTTCCACTCGCAGCCCATACACTTACTGCGTGTTATAAGGTGTAAACAAATCTATTTAGGCAGGAAAATATGTATTTTTCTTCCCCCGGACCCCCCCCATCCTGAAATTTGGTTGGGTTCGGTTCTTTTTTTTAATGGTAACAAAGAAGAAAATGGGAACATTTGGCACAATTTATTTTTTTTTTAAATTTTTTATTTTTATTTGTGGAAATCTCCTCCAACCTAAAAAAAGCCATGACATCCTGAAGGGACTTTCATTAACACCCTTTTACCTTTACTGTACCTTTTTATAATATTTTCTCCCCAGAATTTTCAGAATAATTTAGGCCGTGACCCAAAGCCAATGGGAAGAGTCATATCAGCTTCAGTGAATTAGGTCTTTAAAGTCCTTTGCACAGCTGCCAGCTCACTAAAAGAAGTGTAATATGCAGGCTAATAAGCTACTTAAAAAACATAATGTGAGCATAATTCTCCACTTCATTCTCCATTTCATTACATTGGTTTTATGTGCCACTTAAGCCAACAGAG
This sequence comes from Mesitornis unicolor, assembly GCF_000695765.1. Taxonomy (NCBI): domain Eukaryota; kingdom Metazoa; phylum Chordata; class Aves; order Mesitornithiformes; family Mesitornithidae; genus Mesitornis; species Mesitornis unicolor. Next base: position 4,241 of record NW_010223209.1, on the reverse strand, counting down.
TTACACTGGTGGAAAACCAGGGTCACAGAATGGAGGCTCACCCCCTATACTAGCCTTTTAAAACTGGTTTCAAAGATCAGACGCAGTTAGTCTCTATCGTATACTAACTTTGGGCCTGATCCAAAGCTCATGCTTTATACTCAGCTGGACTTGTTCCATCAGGCCCTAGGGATATATATGTCTATGTGCGCAGATGTGTATACATCCCTGTGTCAATCTATCTGTATAATTTATCTATTTTTACACTGCTCATCACTGAAGTGACTAAGAGTCTGGGTGACTGAGGTTAAGCAATATGTAAAGTCCCTAAAGCCTTGATCTAATATGCACTTGCTGATCCTGTAATATAAAAATAAATGTAGGTTAACGTATGATCTATGGGACATATATAGCCAAGCATGCAGAACACACAGAAAGAGCAGGGCTGTTTCCTATCCAGTTGGACAGGTTATGCCATTGGCAGAACACTGCAAGCTGCTGCCAAACAGGCATCACCCATTTTTTAATTCTCAGACTCTGTTTTTATATGCTGCTGATGCATATCAGATGAAGTGCTCATTGTAAATCAATAATACTTCATCTTCAGATTAATGAGGAACTAGAACTGTTTTTAATAAACATTTAAATGTTTAGTATTCTTTAGAAACCAAGCCTTTTATGAAGAATAATTTTTTCTTTTATGCAAGAATGGTATAAAAACATTTAGGATAACTATGTGAATTGATGAAAAGTAAAAGAGTAGATGGATGAGCATGTATTCTAACTCTTTGCTTTATAATTTTAGCTGCATAGAACCATGCTGTGCAGACAACAGAATCATAACAGTCAATACATAAGATGCAGTATCGTTTCGATGAAAATGAATGTCCTTCAGAAGAGCAATCTTACTATTAAGTAATAGTGCTGTACCATAGATGTGGTGTTATTACCCTGTTTTGGATTGTGTCTTGCTGAAAAAGATCTACAGAAACTGCAAGGGGAAGAAAATTTGTCATAGTGTGTATGTTGTAGTTTCTAAGCCTGAAGTTTTGCTCATGAAATAAAAACAAGGTGGAAACTTACAGGTTTTTTTTCCCCCTAGATCTGTATTTAGGAATTCTTTCTGTGAAGTAATGAAAGATGAGAGCAAGAAATGGACTTAAAATGAAGGGAGCAGAAACAATTGATTTTTATAAAGAACAAATATTTTATCCTCCAGAGGATTTCTGTGAAGTGAAATTGTATGTCAAAAGTAGCAAAGCAATACAGTGGTCTGAACTGCAAAACTTTGCTGTTCATCAAGCAAAGAAAAACAATGAAATTTTCTTAGAATTTCCTCTTTACTGTGTGAGGAATGAAAATAGCCAAAAATAATGTGGTGGGCAAACTGTATACACCAGGCAATAAAATAAACTTCCTGTCTCTAACGAAAGGCTTCTCTTCATAAAGAGCCAGCACTTTTATCTGCAAAACATTGGTATCCAATTCTCCTTTAGCTCTTTAAGAATGTCTTCTCAGAAGTTTATAGTTTGGCACTTGAATTTTAGGATTTATTTTTTTTTTTTTAGAAACATAAGCTACAATAGATGAAGAGCATAAGCTGTACTGTTTGGAGCTCTGGATTCCAAAAGTTTTGGAGAGGAAACCATTGTCAACCTTTGATCCATCTTGCAGACCCCCAGCATAACTGCATAGAAATGAATTTACAGATTTTGCTCCTTCATGCATTTTTGTGGGCTGATTACAGACCTACTCAAGCACTAGTATTCCATAGTTAGAGCTATATAATCTTGGGAGGTTTTTTTCAGCTTTCTGATCACACAAATAATTCTTACCTTTCTGTCAATCAAGTAAAATCTTGTTTGGCTGCTAGTGTATTCTAGTATCTCCTACTGGAAAAAAACCAACATTGTATCTCTTTCATCAATTGCCTATCAGCTGACAGGGCTGCATCCTTTACTTCAGATGGACCTTTTTCTTGAAGAAAATTAGAATTTATTCTCATTTAGGCTTATAGATTTCTATACTCTTTGTATACTTCCCTTCAAATGGGGATTCTGTTTTCCCGAAATAGTATTGAAGGTAGATGTATACTGCTAAAGACTAAAGTCTGTACAAGTAATGATAAAAATGTTAAGTCCATGATCTCACAGTGATGGTTTTGGAGGTACTGATATCTCTTTTCTGTTGACAGTACAAAAGTTGACCAGTTTTTGTCACCACAGCAGCAGAGGTGACAGGGACAGCTAGCTGTGTAGAATCCAAAGGGCAAGCTAGATCTGCACACAGACCTAACTTGGATACACATGAACTTCTCCACATGTGGAGTTTAGTTCACCATCTTCAAGAGATGCACTGAGCTGAATTAAACCCTGAACTTGCAAATGAAGAGTTGTCAGGAGCCACTGGGGAGGGACAGAAGGGCTCAGTCAGTATAGCGTGGCAACACTTGGAGTGGCTAACACTTCAAATAGGCACAAATGCTGAGGAGTTGGCTTTGCTTTTCTGGAAAAGTATTCTCAGAGCTGCTCCTCTAAAAGGAGGTTTGGGGTGTGTTTTAGGAACAAGTCTGGTGCAGGGAAGAGGCCTATTCTAGGTTAACAGAATATTTGCTTGATATTTTATTGATGATCTAAGTTGTTTTAAGATGCATCTGTGTGAGTCTACAGTTTCCATGGCTGGTGTACATGGGAAACATCTTGTAGTTTCACTGACCTGTGAGAGAGATAAATTGAAAGCATATATGTACTGTGTCTGGAGTTGCTGAGGATTAATTATTTTGAGGTTTTGTGTGTTGTTTGTAGTTTTGTGGGTTTTTTCTTGTGTAGTTTGCACTTAAGTTGATATCTAGAAATCGTAGGGTTATGTGTTATGTGCTGGCTGGAGGGCTGAGTTGCAAAAAGGCAGGCGAGGGTAGACCTGAAGCAGTGGCTACCAGCAGGCTGGGATCAGCTTGGCCTGTAACTGCAAGGAGTTGGTCTTTTGTACCATCTTCAAAGCTTGGATCATTTGCAGTACAGGTATTGGGCTTGGGCTGACCTTCTGGTGGTCCTTGTGCTCCTGAATTCTCAATGGGATTTGCATTCTCCTGAGTGTGAACTCTATACACAGACTAGCAAAGTCAAAGTATTGCTTCATGGCTGTGCTAGTGCAGTGTACAAGTTGAGTCCAGGTAAATAACCTTGATAAGAATGCTTAAATGTTTACAGGCTTTTTGTTCACTTTAAAGGAGTTATTGGAGTCTTGTTACAAAAGGGTGCAACAGATACTTAATGAGTGCTTAATTCCAATGCACTCCAGGAAAGAAACTGTTAAGAAGAGCCTGCTGCCATCCTATGTTAATCTAACTTGCCCATCTTAACTTCTTTTTAGTTATTCTCACTTTGTGTTGTTCCTCTGTCTGTTATGAGGAAGGAAGATTCACCTTTGTTCCTTCATCTGTGTGAAGGACTTACTGAAGTGTTTGAACAAGGGATTATTATCGCTTTGGTGGGGTAGAGGAAGACTCAGGAATGTGTTTTCCTTCCCATATTACAGACTAAGCATAAGGGTAGAAACCCAGTGGGGGCTGCTGCTCCTCTCAGTGGTAAGAACATGCAAACATGTTATTTCCACAAGAGGTGGCAGATACCTCTGAGTTTGGAGCTGGTGGGAGTAGGAGCATTCTCCTGAACCACTAATTCCTCTCTGATGTCCTTGGATCTTCTATGTAAACTGGCCTCTTGTGTTACAGGCTGCCCTGAGGGATGCAAGGCTTCATGTGTCTTGCAGGCCTGATCCAATTAATTTGATAAGTGTGGTACCTCAGCAATGCAAGGCCCTAAATGAGAGTGTCGCAGACTTTTCATCAGCTTGTGAGTTTAGGTGTTTCGTTTGTGCACTGTGTCCATCCTCTGAGTATATGTATTGCATACTGAGTTGCTGGATGTGCTTGTAGCAGGGAAAAGGTATGGTACTTGGAATAGAGCATTTCCTGCCCTTGGCTTTGCTGAGAGTGGAACAGCTTTTTGTTTCCTGGTATCTGTGAAGTCTAGCCCTTTGCAATTGTGCAGACAGCACATGCAGCTGCACACTAAAGAGAGAACACTTCACTTAGCTATGCAATTGTGATTCTTTAGGCACTATATAGGAGACCAGATATGATCTCCCATACACCCATGTTAGTTGACAGTGGTGAGAGTTACTCTTTACTCACACATGCAAGACCAGGTTCAGTTGCAATCTCATGGCTTAACAGCAAAGACAACTATCCAGCAGCATTC
>NW_010223208.1:0-4959 GCF_000695765.1 Mesitornis unicolor | reverse complement strand
GTGCAGGACTTGGCCTTGTTGAACCTCATGCGATTTTCCTCGGCCCATGGATCCACATCCATGACTTCCAGTGTAGATACTGTTATCTGTGGTCATAACTGACAGTTCTCTCTAATTTATACGTGGTTGTTTGTAAATGATTTAATAAATTAGAACATGTTTTGTCCATTAGAGCAATGACTGTTTAGTTCATTAACACGTGGGACTGTTTGTACTTAGGGATCTTCACGGTTTTGAATGAAAATACAAAATCAAAACATCTTGACTTCCTGAAAGCTGCATCTTTCTCAGTTTATATCACTTACAGCCATATTAATTTCCAGATATGTAGAATCTGTGGTCTTAGGGGGCTTTTTTTAAACCTTTAATCAGGTAAATCTTCATAAATGTTACCACAAAAACTCAAACAGAACGCTGTTTCATATTAGAAGATGGTTTTTCTAATTGTGAGCATAATGAAGAAAAAGACAATTATTAATGTTACATATTTTACTTTGTGTATTATTACCGTGGGAATGCAGAATGACTATTTCCAAATGTGCATGCAAATTGCAAGCTACGTGATGCTGAAGGACAGTTATTTCTTCTCCTGTCTCTCCTTAATATTTGTAGGAGTTGAACTGAGAAGAGTTAAAAGCTTTTTATTTTGGCATCTTGAGGACCTGGATGAGTCCAAATGCAAAAAGCTTTCTCCTTTTTATATCTTAATATTTTTATTATTTTAATAATTTTATTTTATAATATATGTAATAGTAATAATTATTGATACCATTATGTTAGTAATCAATATACTGTATATTATAATTAATATATTCTATGATCTAATTTTATAATTTTAATGTATTTAATATTGCAGCTACTGTAATAATTCCTCTTCTCACTCTTGCACAGTTTATACTGTTTCTTCTCTCACATCTCTCAATAACAAACAGTGCTGTGGTGGGTGCTTGTGTGTTCCTGGGAGGATGGTGGCTGGAGAGGACCTCCAGCTGCTGGACCTGCTGCTGTGCTTCCCTATCTTTAAAATTAAGAATTTCACAGCAGTTGCAGTTTGAAATCTGTTTTTCTTCCAACTTGTCTTAGCTCAGAAAACGTTTTGGGAGGTGTATGTATTTAATAATGTGTCACCTCTTCTTTGAGTCGTGAATTTTTGTGATATCTCAGGACTTCCTGCAACTTGAGGATCTTGGGTTTTAAGATCCCAGTAGCAAGTTTTTGGTGTCATAAGACAGAGGATAACACAAGCTCTTAAAGAAAAGTTGTGTTTCTGTAGAGATCTTGGTAATAAAAGCTCTTGCACCGCAGATGGGATTTGCGGAGTTAAGTTCTTTATTTGCATACTTAAGGTTTTTAGTACTGGTTCTGTTCACATAACTTAAATACAGCTGTGAGCATCTGCTCAGCCTCCCGTGAAGGTTTTGATGATATTTAATAAAAAATAGGTAATACTGATATGGAAAAGTAGGTTTTTTATATATATAAAGTTCATTGCATGGGTGTCCTAGAAAAGTGCAGCTCATTTATGGAGATTATGAACATAACTTCTTTTTTCTCTTCATGCACTGTAAATAATCGTTCTAGAAAATGAAAATTAGGAGATGTTTATGCTGAAGTTTTTGGGGCAGTGTTTTAGTCTGTATTGGCACTGAACTGATCTTTCGGTGACGTGTACCCTCTTCTTTTGCTGCAGGTGAAAAATGACTACATGTTGGAAATAGCAGATCAAGTGGACCAGGAAATTGCTTTGAAACTGGGTTGCCTTGAAATCCGGTGAGCTGATAATTTCATTCATTATTCAACATGTTGCTGACAGAATATATACATTAATTTTGAAGCTGCTCCTCGTCCGTTAATTTCTGACCAGTAGAGTTGAATAAAACATCGTAAGACTTTTTTTGCTCGAAAGTAATTGGAAGAAAAACTGAATAGACTGGATTGTAACCAATTTCTAGTGATTTTTAAATCAGCATTAATTTTAAGATTCTAATTAATTACATCCTGATACTGCCTTTTGGGTGAATTCTTCATCTGAATAATTCAAAGGCCTGTGGAGTATCGTGAAGTATACAAAAAATACATCTGTGGTGTTATTTAGCAAATAATCTTGTCACTGTGCACATATAAATCCTACAGCTAAAGAATGTCATTACAGATAAATGCTGCTACCTTTCCTCTCTGCATTCACTCAATTTTTAATATGTGATTTTCAAATTACTAAATTGTGAGGATTCTTTGGGGTGGTTTTGGTGTTCTTGTCAACTGAACAGACAGCTGGAAAATAAAGATGAATTTGTCAGATCAAGAGATCCTTGAGAGAGTTCCCAGCACCGCTTTAGGAATGTATATTTTCATTTTTGCTAATTTATGGAGAATTTCCAGCCTGCAACATTTGCTTTCGTTATTCCGTTGTCTCACACGGGGAGATTCGGGGAGAAGTCGAATTGATAAGAAACGAATGGCAAATGTAAACTTGGCAGCAGAGAATAAAAGTGTCCCTTGAGCAATACTTTCCAAAATGAAACACAATTTAGGCTTATGGAATTGCCCAGGTATCCTAGGAGAAGCTGTTGCCTTTGCTTTAAGTTCTGCTGGGAGGTCCAGAGCAAACAGGAATTCTTTGTGTAGCTGCATACTCCTTACGCGCTTACAAATTGTTGGTGCCTTGTTTCAAAACATGTAATGAGTATAATGATTTATGATTATTTTGTCAGCCATGTCCTGCTCTCCATGCTTCTCATGCTGTGAAAGAAGCATCTCATGAGATGTTTCTAGTAGGTGACTTAAGACCATCTTACTACAACATTACTACTACTCTACTTCCTCAGTGAACTCAGTGATCCCAGCCTTCTCCCAGCAAAAGCTGCTCATTCTTGGTTTATTTATTAATATTTTTTTTTAAATGTGAATGTGTCTGGTTTGAAACTGTTATTTTTCATTGTTCTCTGCTTCCTCTGCTTCTCCTTTTACATATTGGAGGTAGAAGGGAGTGTAATGTGTCCTGCGTAATGCTCAGCACATTAAATGACTCAGTAAAAATCTGATATATTGAGGTAGGAGAATAGCGTGCTGATATTTATATTTGAATTAACTCTGCCAATGGTTTCTAAGGGTTGGTTACTGAAAGATTTGACTGCATTGATGTTGTAGTTTTAGACTGGATCATCCAATAATTGTCGCTTTCAAATTATTTTCCCTGACTTCAGGAGATCCTATGGAGAGATGAGAGGCAATGCCTTAGAAAAGAAGTCCAACTATGAAGTGTTAGAGTAAGTATTGTGTTCTGGCTTCAGGTTTGAGCCGTTTCTTACCCAGGAACATTAAATTCAGGTCAATCACAGGATGTTGCTGTTGTCATTTTTTATTCCATGAAGTTATTTGAGATCTTTGAGTGCTTTAGTAGAAGAAAAGGACGATGAAACCTGTCAAGGAGGAAGAGCACCTTTAACTCTGCTCCCCGGAAACAGGGTTTCAAACCAAGCATCCTATTTAAAGTATTTTGATTATTTAATCATGGTGTACAGTAGATGGCTTCAGTCCCAACAATCCAAAGTCCTTTAGAAACTTCAAGGATTGAAAACTGGTTTTATTTGAATTAATTTAGTGGAACAACAATGTTACACCAGTGATCTGCTCTTCCTAAGGATCATCTTTGTGAAAAGGTGAGGTATGGTTTAACATCAAACTCGGATAAACTCTATTATAAACTCTATTTTTAATTTTATTTTTAATAAAACGCGCGTTCTGACTTTTAGAGGTGTGAAATGAGAGAATTTGGAGGTGGAAGATAAGATTTTTCATCACAATGCATTAGTTCACAAGGATTTTTGAGGAAACTATATCATCTTAATAGGTATAGATAACTTTAATGAATTGCCTTTTTGTTTATATGTTGTCTGCTATTTGTATAGTGCTCCTCTACCTGTGCAGAATGTTAAAAGCCTTGTTTTTGTTTGAATTGGCGTTTTTTGAAGGGTTTTAGTTTTGTGATGGACTAATAAAGACGAACAGGGTGAGCAGACCAGGCTAAAAGGTGATGTAAAAAAGATTGGAATCCTGATCCCATGTCATCCTCTTCAGGAAAAGGGAGCTTGTGCTTTATAGTGGTTGCAGTTTACAGATGTTCCAGCAGGAAATCGAAAAAGGTATTTTTAAGTCAGTTATTTAGCAACTCATAAGCTACAAACATTAGTGATTAGGTTAACAAAGAAAACAAGGGTCCTAACAGATGATGTTTTCCAAGCAGTAACTGTTCTGGTAGGAAATAAATTAATTTCTACCACAAAAGACAAAGTGAAACAAAAACCCTGATATGCAAAAATCTGATGGCTTCATGCCATGCAAAATTGGAAATGCAGAATTGTGCACCTCAAGATTTGATTTGATTTTACTTAATTTTACTTAATTTTCTTTCATTTTTTGGAGAAGCAAAATGTGTTCTGTATGGGATTCAGCTGGGAGAGCTGAAGGATAAAAGCACCTTAAAGTGGCTATAGATAATTATAAGGTGGTAAGAGTCTGCCAAAAGGTGCCAGTGATCCCCAAAAATGTGCTCATTCAGTCTTACCACTTTAATCGCCTGTCAAGGTTTATCTACACAAGTCATATTTATTTCTCAAGTGAGGCTTTTTGTTTATTTGGGTTTTTTTGCTTGTTTTAGTACATCACCAGACACTTAACCAGCTGAGTGCCATTTTTAAGTGGCATTTTTTGCACTTGGTGTGATTGCTTCTTGCCCGTCTTTGTCAGATGGCCATTTGCTGTATATTCATCTTTGATCGCATTTCCATACAAGGCCAAATGTGGATGGGAAAATAGCAGATAAAATCAAACCGTTAAGTAGCCTTTAATAGTTGGGCCTTCATGTAATGAAAGAAGACTTTTTTTCCTTATAAATGTGAAGGCTGTTAGCATAGAACAGGGATAATTACAAGTACAAAACCGGGAGCTACACGGAGGAAC
>NW_010223207.1:0-4889 GCF_000695765.1 Mesitornis unicolor | reverse complement strand
GTGATTCTGTGGTTCTGTGATTCTGTGATAAGTACGGCAAAGTGCTTGTTGCTATCTATTGCTGAATTTGCTTCTTCATTTAATCTGATCCTTTTGTTCACTTATGTATTCATGGGGCATAAATGCCTCAAGGAGGATAAAGTCAGCTGAAAAAAATAAGGGATATGTTTCAAGAAAGCAATATTAGTAAAGTAAAAGAAACAAACGGAGAATCAGGGAAAACTTCATAATTCAAAATTAGCCCAAAGCGAGAGTAAGTTATGCCAAATGTTATGTGTTGTTTAGGTGGTAAATTCTTGCCATCTTAATTTTCTGTTGTTCAGTACTTATTATCTTTAATAACAGTGTAATTTATCTCCTTCTTAGTAAAAATAAATTGATAAATAAAATGAATGTGTATGCATATATTTGTGTATATGTATGCATATATCGATACACTAATCTCTACATACCTATGTAAAGAAGTGGATTCTGTTCTCATGTCTACAATGCATCCCCAGGTGGTCCAAGAGAAGACAGACTATGAAGAACTTCTGCACTATTTTGCCTTTTAAAGGGTTTGATCTGTGACAGATTTTTCATACATGCTCAGAACTCACTTCTCCAACTGACATCAACGGTTGTTTCACGCTGAATGTACAAGGAGCAAGACAGTGCTAACCAACCTAAAAAAGGGAGTCTCACAGGTCTCTGAGTAACCAGCATGAGTCCCCAGCTGAAACGTAAAGAGTATCCACTCTGTCATTTCACAAGGTTGTTATGAAGGTAAGTGTGATTAAACAAGATTTGGATAAAATTGTGATAAACACAAGAGAAACATGAATCATTCTGATTTTAGGACACTGTTTAAATAGTATGCATCATGGACCTGCAAATAGGACAGGAGAAAGAAGAATGGATAGTTGTTCATTAACTGAGTAAGCATGTTCTACTTTGTGCCCTAAGTGAAATCAGGATGCCATGCAGAAATGGTTTGTGATGAAGTTATCGGAGACTGTACTACTAAACTTACTTATAGAAAATTATATTTCCTTTTAAGAGCTTTCTAACCAAAATTATGATTTTCAACTGTTTTTTTTAAATATTTTACTTGTATTAGAGACAGGCAATTAAATTGCAATTTCACTTTTGCAGCTTTGTGATTTGTACATGAGTCATTAAACATTGTTATAAGTATCTTGTCACCTGTACTTGGCAGTTTTGCTCAGTACCAGCTCTGCACATTGTATGTGTTAAGATATCCCAATCAAGTATTTCTTGCCTCTTGTATTAACATGATAGCATAAGGTTATCACCAGGGCAATTTTTCTCAACCTATTCTCAAAGTTTATTCCTTCTTTTTCAATACTAAAGAAAGGTTTGTTTCCCTTTCCTAAGTATCAGAAAGGCTATAAATAGAGACTCACTCTCCCTCCAGATCTCTCCTTGCTGCCTTAGGCCACCACTGCTATGGCACTGCATCTCCCACCACTCATCACTTGATGCACCCCTGCTGCTCTGGTCAGTGACTCCACATGCACACCATCTCTCATATATTTTATGGTCACTTCGAAAGGTGAACAGTATGCCTTAGTGAAACTGTGTAGCTTATTTTCCTTCTGAATAAAAGTCTTAGCTGTACACTAAAGAGGACAGAGAACAAGTGGTTTGTCTTTGCAGGACATTTCATGCAAATGAACTTGGGAAAACAAGATCCTTTATAGCTTTATCATTAGGTAGAAACTCGTCCAATCTGACTAAACCTCTATTCCAGCCTGAGGTGCTTTTCCTGACCCTGTTTTACCAGCACTATACTTGGAATTCTGATGAGCAGCAACTGGTGCATGCTGCAGACTACAGCTCTGTAAGTGCATTTACTAATGTGCACACCACCACAGGAGAAAATTGGGCCAGAAATCATAGTCTGGAGGCAAGGAGATTTCCCTTTCATTAAACTAACAGCAGAAGCTCTACTAAGCTTTTCTCTGCAAGCTGTCACTCTTGGATGTTTCTATAGACTTTCCAAACTGCTAAGTTGCAGTAAATAGCAAATAAAATAATTTGGCCCAGTCACCGTTTGGATCTATGAAGTTTTACATCTCAGAAAGCTCCTAACAACCAGACAAGCTCAACAGATTTTTAAGAAAGTGTAATCAAAAGCCTGGAGGATGTGTTAGAAGTAGGAGTTCTGCCTGACTCCAGTAGCGAAGATGAACTCAACTGACAGTGCATTATAGAGAGTATATGTCTCTGTAGCAATGCCTTTCATGGAAGAGCACTTGACACTTTCTGATGATGAGCAAAGGGATTGAACAGTGTGGTTTTAGTACAGCAGTCATGCAGTCCCAGCTATGTGAACTGAACTCAGAGAGGTAAAGGACAGTTGACATTTTTGTTTGATGTCTGATGGCTCTTGTTAGCCAAAGTTCAGTAATTTTTTGGACTTTAGTAGCTAATTTGCTGTTTTTCTGTAACAGGTGGGTTATTAGAACAGGTGAATCATTTGTTAATAATTTTTGTTCTGTAGAGATAAGTGTTTGTCATTGCATATTTGGTGTTTTTTTAAATTCATTTGTGTTAAGCACGGTATAAAGCAGTAATATGGACTTGTACTGTACAGGATGGGTTTATTCCAGGGATAAATCTGCATGAGTCAATGCTGATCCTGTAGAGCGTGTTTTAAAACTGTTCAGTTGGACTTACCATCAGAGAAGACAGAGTTGCTGCATTGCAAGAGTGTCTTTGCTGTGATGCATGTATAGTTCCAAAATCACAGCTTGCTCTTTGGATCATCCAGAAAGACAGAGGGAGAGAAACTGCTGGGTATATAGACTGTGATTGCTTATTTTAACTCAATATAAAACATAAGAATACAAGACTTCTGACTGCTTTAAAGCTCAGCAATCTCCAATATGTTGATTCTGCTATTCTATACATTTAATTTTCTTTTTAAAATGTATCATATTTCTCCAAGCAGTGATTTGCTTTTCAAATTATCGTTGCCTAGCTAAGACTTGTGTACCAGGTGCCATGTAAAAGAATGTTAAAAGTAGATAAAAGCAATTTATCCTGCCCTCTAATTAGAGATGTCTTGTCTTTACCACTGACAATAGCAGTATGCAGCTGTGGCAGAGGAGAGATAATAGCACCAGAGCAGAGAGAAATTAAAGATAGGTTATCATATGTTGGCTGATGTAGAGTGTCATCTCTCCATTGCATAGCTAAGATGGTCCTTAGGAAGAATACTAACTTAGCTCTTGGCCTGTCTCAAGCAGATTTATTTTAGTTATTAAATCCAAGGTAGGATTTTATTATAATGAGGCAAAGGGGGCAGAATAACAATGTCTCCATTAAATACACTGAAAGAGAATGTGATTACTGTATCAATAAATACATGCACACCATGTCCCAGAATGTGCTGAATCTTTATGAGGGTGGGACTGAGATTAATTTTTGCCCTGCATAGAATTCCTCTTCAGATGAAGTAAATGAGTGTCAAGGGGGTCATATAATGGGATAGATGACTCAGTGGTATGTCTCCTAGATGATATAAAGGGTACCTTTAGTTCAGCAAGAGCCTTAAAAAAATGGGTAAAAGGTGGCATAAGCCTGTATAGATACTCTGTTTTTAAATCCTGGTACCTCAATATGTTGCATGCAGGGAGTCTGCACTGGAAAGATGGTGTGGTGAAAAGAAATCACCATCAGGGTTAGGACTGAGCAGCTTCTCAAGAACTGCGATGAGGCTTGATGTGAGCGATGCAGCAGGGAGAATCTGAGTGAGGGTGGATGGAGCTGGATAGATGATCTGTGTTTGCTTTTGAAAGCCATCTTCTTCATGCTGTATCAATACTGCCAGAGTAAGACTTCTAAGTCCTTACTACAAAACCATAATCACCAAACTGTTCAGGAGTTAAAGAATTTTATCTTCAGGAAGACGGGGAGTAACACAGGAGTTGTCATCTGTGCACTTTGTCCTGGTCAGAAGAGATCTAAGACCAAGGCCCAGACTGAGGGAAAGTGTGCTGGTGGGGGGAGGTTGTGTTTAAGGCCATGGTGGGGAATAAAATCATGACCAGGAAATGGGCTAGAGCACACCACAGTGCTCTGTACTCACCATTGACCAGTGTCTGTGCTTCAAACTTAACTCATGGTCAGATCTTCTGGACTCTGTGGCCTGGAACATTGTACTGAACAAACCTTTCATGTCCCAGATCCTGATTGCATGAGGTGGCACGTTATGCATCTTTCCAGTGTTCCAGATACATGTGCAGACACAATAAAACCAAAAGAATGCATAGCAAGGCACAAAAAGAAAATCAGTTTTAGTGTACAGCATTCAGAATCAACAATGATTCTCCAAATCTAAATAGACTTCCAGAATGAGTAATGTTTGCATTGACATTACTTAAGTTGGGAAATAAAATATTTGTTTAGAACATAAAAATAAAAAAATGTATAAAATGCATATAATGTATAAAATCATTAGTATCCCCCTATTGCTTTTGCAGTGCCTGAGAGTGGTGCTTTTCACTCACCTCATGCCATGGTATCACATCTACTCCACACTGAGAAGCAGAAATTTTTTTCAACTCTTGACCTCTCTAGCTCCTGATTTAAGGGAAAAGAGATCAAGATACACCTTTCTACTTCTCTTTTTATATCAGATACAGCCATAGTGTAAGGTTTGTTGACTTTTTTAGTTGTCTTAACAAATCCTAGTGATGCCACTTGCAGTCCTTGATATCTTGTCCTAATACCTAATGAGTAGTACTTTCATACTTTCTGCTGACAGAAATCAGTTACTGATTTGAAACAGACTGCTATGTTTCTTCAGATCTTTCACCTGACTTGATCCCATCAGGGACTGAAAGTGATAAGATTGTCGTGGTTTAGGGCTGGGCCGGCCA
>NW_010223206.1:0-4910 GCF_000695765.1 Mesitornis unicolor | reverse complement strand
GTGTCACCGACAAAGTACTTCTACTACTACTTCTACTGCTTCTGCATTACTACTTGGTGCTGCCTAAGCACTGGGGCTGAAAGGGACCTGAGAGGTTGGGATGTGCAGCTTCAGGCCTTGTGTTCTTGCAGGGCTATAAAGCAAAACCTTTAACTTCATGGTTAGAAATGATTGGTTGGTCCACTGTGAGCTGAAAATAGTAACGTTTTTGGGTCATTAACTTTTACTAGCTGCTGCTTTCAAAATGAAGCTTGACGCCATGCTGAAAAGTCAATATAGTTAGAAATGAGTTATAAAATTGGTCAGGAAAAACAAATGACACGAACAACTGGCTTGGTGCACCAATAGGCTGACAGATGCTAAATAGCACTGGTTAACGTTAGTCTCCATATATGTAAAATGTTCATGAGTTAAGGGCATAAAGTGAACTCCATTTTTAATCCACACAGCATGGTCTTCCAAGCAGGCAAAAAGGACTTGGTCCATGAATGTGGTGTTCAGAGCTGCCATGATACGGTACCTATGGGCTACGTGATTGGAATGTTCCAAAAGGGGGCATTCTTTGATCAGTAAGGCAATCTTTCCTTAATGCTTTCGACGGCAAAATGGTTTTATAGTAGAAATCTCACTAAAAATTCAGGAAGCAGCCAAAGTTAACAGCACTCTGCTCTGTTGTGTGAGGATCTCTTGCCATATTTTCTCTTAAAGCTAATTAAACATGATTATCCATTTAGGAAAAGAGCCCTACTATCTTTTTCCAAAAGTTTTCTTAGTTCCATATATTCTCACTTTATGCCATGACATTTTGCTCAGCGACAGAGCCATTTCTGCTAAACTTAAAGCATGATTGCAGCTGGAGTTTTCTACTCCCAGAAATGTTTGCTCTTCCTCTGAGTTGTTGTGATCTTTGTATCGCTTCCAAGTACATGATATTTCATTAACACACATTTCTTCTCGTTCATATTTTCGTTGATTGTGTCGGATCCCTTCTGCACAGATTCCATGGTAATTATGACGAAGAAGCATGTTCCACGCTCCCATTTTGGTGTGAAACCTGTTCCAGCAAATGGCACATAATTCCTGCCTCCCAACTTTTAAGTGGGGATTTAATTTTCACACCAGAGGTGTCTGAAATTCCCAAATAGGGGCGTAGTGCAGCAAGACAGAAATAGAGTACTTTTAACATAGAAAAGATGAATATTTAATACAATGAAAACCTCCAAATTAAAACTCTTAAGTGTTTGGTTTCCCCTCTGAATGTATCTGCAGTGAGATTTGATGCAATCTTGAAGCTTTAAAGAAAATAGTCCCTGTATCAGTGATGGAGAGACCAAGGCAGAATTTGCTCTACATCCTGATCACTACAAATACTCTGGTATCTGGTAAGGGTGAGGTGAATCTTTCCATAAGAAAGATTTCTTATGGATGTCCTAGTCCTGGTTTTTGTATTCCAAAAAAAGTACTTGTTGCAGAGGTGAAAAAGGGATTACAGCAGCATTGAAATACTTTTGGGGAAAAAAGGGCCTGGGGCAGAAAAGTGAGGACGGGGTGGCCTTGGAGCCCCAGAAAGGAGAAGTGAGCTGTGCTCTTCCATGTGTGTGCTCACTCCAGGACATGAACAAGGTTACCTTTGCTCTACAGATCTATGTTTCCTCCTAAAAAAAGGATAACTTAGAAAAATCAAAGTATCAATACATGTGTGAGTCCGAGCATCTTACTGAATAACCAGATTGTCATATACATACTTGTACAGATGTTACGTGCCGTGAGTTAAATTCAGCTCTTTCACCCATAGCCATGGAGATTCAGCGCTTCCAAAATGGACAGTTGACAAAGATGTGGTATGAATGGAAAAAAAATAGCTCATTTATCCATGGCAGATTACAGGATCACGTTCTCCTGTGTGTTGTTAGTGCGACCCATAGTACCTCAATTATTTGAGCATCATTTCTCTGGCTTTCTACCAGGGCAACTTCAGCAGTGGAGTATATACTGTGCTCTACTGTCTGTCAGACTGATTGCACTCAGGCACACTTTGGTATCGAATAAACTATTTTTATGACATCTTGACAATAAGACTGAGCCAAGTTCCCCTCTAGGCTCAGGCAAATGTAGCAGCTGCCTGAAGCAGGAGACACACGGGAAGCGAAATGGCCATGGCCCTTATCCACTGCCTGCTTCGCTACAGCAACCCACCCGATAGACAGTAATACCTCAATAGACTGACCTGCAGAATAATATCTGCAATGTCTCTCCTGGAGCTTATATGCATACCTCCTGTAGCTAAAGCTGAAGGTTTCCTACCTAAATATTCCCTCCCTGTTAGTTGTTCATGTTGGGTTTCTCCTTCCCTGCAGTCTATTGCTGTGAAGATACATTACAGAACATCTCTGTTTCTGCCTGAGAAAATGACTGCGTGCATGGTGTTTGGGCTAGGGCTGGCTCTGGGTAATATTAATCATTAATTCTAATGAAGTTAGTGGTTTAGGTCCCATTTCTGTGTTGCAGTTTTGTAAAGAACACTTGCATTCTTAGAATGAAAGGTTCAGAATAAACGCGAGGTATAATCTGTAATGGGTATGAATAGCTCACTCACTGTGAAGGGTGAGAGTGATTAGCTTTGGCTGTTTGGTCATTAATTTTGGTCCCAGGCACTTACAGGAGAGCAGAAAGCCTGCAGGGAAATTACGCCAGGCCTTTGCATCTGCCCTTTCCACCACAAGAGACGTTGCTGCTTCCTCTCCTTTGTGACTACCGGAGCTATTCCATACGTGGAGTGAATTTCCATATGGATAGGTTTTAGTTATATGGCCCTATACTATTGTGATTTGTGCAGGAAGCATGTATAGATCTCAGTGGCTTCCTCTGCTGCTGCCAAGTAACTCGGTACTGACACGGATGGGGAATGGGGAGCCCACAGGACTACAGCTCTGAGGGGCCAAGAGGAGACACTTCTACGGTGTCCATAGCTCCTGCTTCTTGGGATTTGTGTTTCCAGTTCTCTTTACCCAAATACCTCTGTGTTTCTATTCTTTCCACTAACTTTTAATCTGCTATTGGAACTACCTACCCTGTGGCAATATTTCCAGCCTAGTGTATCTGGCTGCTCAGTGGGAAAGCCAGTTCCCAGAGCAACTGCTGCAATAAATTCTGTTTGGCAGCCAGATGTGTACTCTTGCGTTTCCCATGCTGGGCATGTGCTGTCTCTCGCATCCGTGCATCAACAAGTGCGGACAGGTAGAGCGGCATATGGTGGTGTTATTTCATTGCTGACACTGAAGAGGGGCTTTCTTATAAGGAAGGGATGAGCTCCAAAGGAAAACTCTTTAAAATCAGCAGCAATTCTGTTCTTTGCTTCAGTATCGACTGGCTTGCAAGTGGGCAATTTACTCTCCATTTCAGCCACAGATAGGGCTGCAAGCATCCCGCTGAGAGATTGTGTGTGTGCTCTGTGCTGTTTGTTAAGGAAATGATTCTCGGACAGGTACGCTGGGGTCGGAAGCCGATCTTGATGTGCCAGACCCAAAATTAGGCAAATGTGCAGCCATCCACCCTGCTCCACGTGGGACTGCTCATCCAGAATGTCCCTGGGTTACAGCAATGAACGCAGAGGATTTCTGTGATTCTCGGTGGTGTTTTATGCCTCATCCCCAAAGCTGCAAAGAACATTTAATCTATTTTATGCCAGCAAAATGAAATTTAGATGCACAGCTAAGAAGAAGGCCTCCCGTGGGATTTCCTGTGGCCCCAATAGCTGGATTTCTTTCCTGCTGCTATTCTCTACATGTGGTATGCCAAAACTGTGCAAAGGATCTACAGATTCAGAAGCTATAATGGGACACTTTTAGCTCTTTGAGTTATTTTATTATCTTTCCTCTATCTGTACCATATGCTAAATAATGCTGTTAAATTTGGCTTTCATTTGTATTGTTTTGCAGTCTTGTAACATTCATAATCTTGGCTAATCCTAAGAGTGTTTGTTTGGGAGCCTTATTCACTATTTAGGCCAAAATATTAAAATAAGTCTGTCAGTTCTGAGGCCTTGCTTTTTTGTGGGTTCCATTTAGGTTTTCTGGACTTGTTTTTTTGGAGCGGTGCAGAGCGTCCCACTGCCACTGCTGAGAGCAGAAACTCTTGTAAAGCAGAGGAGCCCTTCACGCTGCACTGAGTACCAGGGTTTTTTCTGCAGGAGATGTGTAGTAACCTCTTGTGATTGCTAGACACTGGGCCACACTTGAATACAAAATACTTTATATATATGTATATATTTAACATAGTTAATATATATATGTATTTAACAACGTTAGCTTGGCCATATTCTGCCTTAAGAAACTACATTTGCTTTTTGTCAATCCCCCGGCAATGTCTGTAGTACACGGTCAACAAAAGCTCCTGCCTAAACTCTTGTATTCTAGTTATGAACTCCTGAAAAACTGCTCTGTTTTATCCCTGAAATGCTACTTTTGACTCCACCCTATTTCAATATTGAAGTAAATATGTTT
Source organism: Mesitornis unicolor (assembly GCF_000695765.1). Lineage (NCBI taxonomy): Eukaryota > Metazoa > Chordata > Aves > Mesitornithiformes > Mesitornithidae > Mesitornis > Mesitornis unicolor. The sequence continues at coordinate 408 of NW_010223206.1, read as the reverse complement.
TCCAGTGTTTATTTTCTTCACGTGTTTCCTGGTGGTGGCTAAGGGCCGGCAGTTGTACAAACACAGAGCAGTGAGTGTGCTCTGTGCCTTGGGAGTTAGAGGGGCTGAACTCCCTAAGAATTGAGAAGAGGGAGCAGAGGACAAGAAGAAGAAACAGGAGTGAGCTGAGCCCATCAATAAGAAGAGGTTTGAAGTGAAGAGTAGAAAGCAGTAAGAGCTCTCTTCCTCGTCTCAGAGTGGAGGGACAAGGAGAAACTGGTGCTGTTGAAGCTCTAGGAGCTGTTACTGGAGCAGTAAGAGTGGTTTCGTACCCTCACGCTCACCAGTGGGGCCTGGTTCCTAGGAGCTTTGTGAAGCAAACTGCATTTACATCCCATGATGTAAACCTTATCACAGAATCACAGAATC
>NW_010223205.1:0-4897 GCF_000695765.1 Mesitornis unicolor | reverse complement strand
GGTGGTTTGGGGTAATTTGGAGGGGGGGAGGAGGGGAAAGGGTGGGCTTTTAGCGAGGGGGGAGGCCGGCACGGGGCCTGCTGGTGTAGAGAGCTAGAGTGCTGAGGGGGCTTTGCCCTCAGAAGCGCCACGGGGGCCTCTGTCGTTGCTGAAAAGGGTCTGAGGTGCTGCTGAGGCACGGAGGCACCAACGTTTAAGGGTGTTTTTTTGAGGGGGCGATGGGTCCCGGGGCCATTTACACGCCACAGGGTCACCGCTCCCTCAGCGGGCTGGGGACGTCCGGAGGCCTCGAGGGTGACCCGGGCCAGGCGACGGCGTCCACCCCGCTGCGATGTGGGGCTGAGGTGTTTAGGATGTGCCCACCAGCGCCCATGCTTCAGAGTCTCTCCAGGGAAAGGCGCTGGGCCAGGGAGGTCTTCTGCTGATGAGGTGGCAGCTGTGAGGTCTCGATGAGTGATGGAGGTCAGGGCTGTCTTGGGTCTCTCCTGGGAGAGGTTGGAATGGAGCTGGGGCTGTCTTGAGTTGTCCTTCTAAAATAAAATTTGTAGGCTTCTGTTTGTCGGCAGGTTACGGTAGCCTTTTTGTGAGTGATTCTGGCTTTCTGCTTGGGAGTAATGTGGATGCAAAACAAATTACTTCTGCTATAGCTGCCAGAACCTTTTTATTTTCTTCAACACTATTCAGGAAAAGGACTTTTTGAGCTGTTTTTGTTTTGTTTTGTTTTCTATTTCAGTAGATAAGATCAAAATATAAGGCTGACAGAGGAGAGATGTTTATTTTGCAGCTCTCTAGTTATGGAAATGAATGGGAAATGTTCATTAAATTACTGGAGATAAACAGCTTTCTTGTGGTAAATGGCTGATTTATGTCATTCTGTGAAAAAAGGGTAAATAAAGATTAATATTTCTTAATTTTCTAAAGCAAATGCTCTTTATGTGTCTAAAGAGGACTCATGTTTTTAAATGCAATTTACAACATGATTGTACAGATGCTGTTCACAAGTGGTGTGCGGTTTTCCTACCGACTGTGTTATTCCATGTGTTTTGCTGCAGCGAGGTTACTGTCTCCCTTCTAGATTACGCAGCAGGAAACCTTGAGCTGTGTCCCAAGCCCTCCGTTAGCTGGACAAGAGGCAGAAAACGCAGGGAATTTCATTGAAAGGTCAAAATGCAGCTGGAAAGTTAGCATGCAGAAGCATTTTGGTGTGTTGGCCACTTCCTCAGGGCTGATGAGAAACGGGCCTATCCTGCCTCTGATTTCCTGAAACTTCTTGGGATTTAGCATCCTCCCTTCCGTAGAGATTGATTAAATTGGTTAAATGATTGACAGCCACTTAGGGGCAGGATGTAGGAAGACAAAATGTGGTAACAGAAACTTCCTTTCACTGAGGAAAACAGTGTTTAATTTTGTTTACTTTACTTGCATCTGTTTAGGTGACGGATGCAGAATGTGCCAAGATTGTTTGCAGAGTTGGGATGTTTGGAGGGTGAGTTATTTAGTTTAGGTAAGGGAGCTTGGAAAACTTAAGTAGGTCTTGAGTTCTGATAAAGGCTAAGTTACTGAACAAGACCCAGGCAATGCTCCAAACTTGTCATGCAGTAATTTTCAAATTACAAGTAAGTCTGAACGAAACTTACTGAAACACAACATTAAAGAACCTGCAGTGGGTGCATCCAGTGCTTCAAAACCACACAACGGTAATTCAGACATAGAACTTCTGGATCATGGAGGAGTCTCCCTTGTTGCAGGCAACTCTGTTTCATAAGGTCATTCATAAATTAAGGACTTTCTTAAAGCTTGGGTAGGATTTATTTTCCATTATTCTTATGGGAAGGCTGTTCCTTTCTTGCTCAGGAATCTTTTACTAGGAGTCCATATTTATTTATGACCGCTTTATCCTGTGTGCTAGTGTCCTTTTGTTTGAATTGTTTGCTTTCAGCTTTGGAGTTTACCCATTTGGTGAATCTATGGATAAACTCTCAGCCTGTTTTGCCATGGTAGACAAGCCAAAGCTCTCTGTTCTCCCTGGGAGCAGCTTTTCCTTCACCCATCCCACCAGCTCTCTCTGCAGCTTGTTAGGTCCTGAAGTCTTGAATTCAGAAGTTAAGCATTAAAATTGGTTCCAACAACTTTCTTTGCTATATTGCAATTTCTTTTTAAGCCTTTTCTTCATGGGAGGCTTTTTGCACCTCCTCTTACGCTTCTGTAGACTCAAATGTGATTTTTACCATGATGTCTTGGAGTGTTAGATGATACTGTGGTAAAAATGCTGCTGTACTATTAACATTGTTCCATAATTACCAGTTGTTCGGAGCTATTCTGCTGCATAATTCAGATGTAATACGAAACATCTTGGCTGTGTAAGTCTGCTGGCATGTTTCCTTAGCCCAGTAAAGATTAATGCTATGCCCTGTCTTTTCTGACCATTTCTCCTAGGGAAGATTTATTCCTCAAACATCCCATGTAAGGGGAAAGACCTAATTTGCTTTGGCTTCCTCACAGGGGCTCAAAAATATCTTCCACTTGTGCTGGATGAACTCACCCAGCCAGTGGTGGGTGATAGGCTGGTAAACTGCTCTTCTCCTCCCCTCCTGTCTGGTGTGGTTCTTCCTCAAAGTACTGGAGCTGAGCAGTGCTTCCACCTGAGCAGGGTCTGTGGGCCTGGGCAGAAGGATGTGCTGGGGAAAGGAGCATGAGAGAATGTGCATAGGAGGGGTTTCTGAGTTGCAGCTGCTTGCTGTTATGCTGCAGTTCATTTTTCCTGCATGTTGCTGCCTTCAGGAGATGCTGAGAGGAGTTGCTCACCTCAGGTTCTGAACCCCGAGCAGGCAGGCTGCTGTTTCTTACACAAGTAACATAAAAGGGAAAACTGGCATTTGTTTTTTGTTTTTAAGTGAGGGCAGCTCAAAATAAATCAACTTGTCTTTTTGATACCACAGTGTTCACAACAGCAGTGCTTTAGCTCACCTGTTTCTTACTTGGCTGGAACACTGGCCTTCTGTGGCTCATTTGGGAGTCATTCAGATCCTGTTTTCGTCTGTCACAAAACATCAGCTCCCCTCTTAAGTGTTGAAGCACAGCTTGGTGATATTTCATGTGTTTGTGTGTTACGGATTTTTGCTGTTCCTCACTTTAGAGAACCTGAACGAGGTTTCACAGAAAAGCCTGGAAAGCTTGACTAGAGGAGAGGGTGCCAAGGCAGAAGTGAAATCAAGAGGGAGTGTTCCCTGTTTGAACTGTCAACCTCACTAAAAGTTCTTTGCCTTTAACATTATTTTAGCAGGCACTATTAATATTCAAAAAGCTTCCTGTGAATGCTGCTGAAAGGAAGTGATGATGTTACACTCTGAGTATCTCTGATTGTGCTGATAATTGAAGCGGATTTGCGCTGGAACAGGATTTTTTTTGGTGTTCCATCTGGATGACCCAAGGCTCAGAGCAAGTTGTAGCCTAGCTGTGTGTATCCTTCCTAAAGGAAAGGACTGGCTAAATAGACAGAGTAATCTAAGGGTATGAGCGATTTAATGAGTGAGTTGGTGGTTGACGTTGCAAACAGGATGTTTAAATGAACCATTAAACAATTGGAAGAAAATACAAGTGGAACATCATAGGCAAGGAGATAAAAATGCTGATGCCTCTAAGGTGCTATTGCTTCCTGCTGGTATTCGTGGCTCCAGGCACAATAATTTTCAGCTGGGATCCTGCCTTTGTGAGTATTTGTCAACTGCTCTGAAATGTTTGTTTATTCTTTGGTTCACTTTTTGCCAATTACATCCATGTGTAGGAGTCAGTATCAAAGTCTCATTCTCCGAGGAGACAGATCTTGACCAAATGAATTGCAGATTGTACAGACAACATTGTTTTTTACTTTTCATTGTCTGGTTAAAAAGCCTTACCAGTCAAGGTTAATTCTGAAAGACACGTTACGCACTAATGAAATCAATGTCCTGTTGTAGGTGCTTATAACCATATTATAGGCTAAACTTCTTTCTTCCATCAAGGTTGTGTTATTTTATTAAATTAACCGAAACAGTGGACTCTCCTGTTCACCAGAACAGGCATGTCTGTCAGATGCTTTTTTCATTCAATAGTAATAGGCGCTAAGCAGATAATATTCAAATAAAGTTTATCAAATATCTAAATACACTAAAGTACCAACTTTACCGTGGTGCTTATATAGTTGCAACAGAAGAAATAATTGACAGAAGTCTTTAATTTATAACTTAAATTACAGGTTTTGCTCTGGTGAGAAGCTGTCAGTCTCTAATCTGTAACAGCTTCTGGGCTGTTGTCTTTTCATGTCTTGTGATCGTTTCTACAAGGAAGTGGTAGGATGATGATCAGGAGATTATTTGAAGATAAATAATCAACACTTGGTACACTGCTACAGATTATAATGCAACAGTCTCTCGTGCCTCAGCGTGTCCCTGATAAATCTGCCTCAGATCTTGAGTATCTCTGGAATTTTTCCTCGTGCTTGTGGTTTTAAGGGGTTTTTGTCATGCCCCATTGAACAAGAGTCTTAAAGAAGGTTTTTCAATATTTATTGTGTTATAGAAAGAAATTTCCCAATCGGAAACAGTTCCTTTGGGATAATGCGTCTGTTCCTCTTCTTTCCCCACTTTTTCCCCGAGTATTTTGTCACTATGGACAAATGGGCTCATACAGAGAAGAGGCTTTTTACTTTCCTTGTATAGGTTTGAAATCCAGTTTCAGCTTCTGGGCAGCTTTTCAGCTGACTTTTCCTAGTCTGAAAAACCTGTGTTTAGAAATTTGGATTGGCTTCTGCAGAAGTCATTGGAAAGTGAGGCCATCCTTCGCTGTGTTGCAGTTTCTGGTGTGCCTCCCATGTTATAGAGGATGCTCGTATCACAGAATCACAGAACATTAGGGATTG
>NW_010223204.1:0-4825 GCF_000695765.1 Mesitornis unicolor | reverse complement strand
CAATTATTAGCAGTTACTTTATAGTAACATGGAAAACAGCCCAAACCTCTGCCCCCCACCGTAGCATGAGCTCATAAAGTGCAAAGATAGGGGCAGATTCATGAATCTGAGCAACACTGACAACAGGGAATAAACTTGCTACGCCCTGCACCGCAAACACGTTTTATCCACAGTTCTCGCACCGATATATCACGTACATAACCAGCGAGGGATACAGCATGGGGCAAAGCTCACTGAGAAGCACTCAGAGCCCAGGTGCCATCAACAAACCCTGATCTCACGCCAGAGCTTGGCCAGCCCTGACCCACTTGGGCCGGCCCAGCTGCCCACGCACCCCAACATCTGCATTGCCACATGCAAATACACAGACCATCAAGAAACACCAATATAAACATACAATAACCCCAATATAAACATACAATAACCCCTCCCGTCAGTGGATGCAGCTGGGATGCAGCATCAGAAAAGTGCAGGCTATCAGCCCTACTGTGGAAGATTCAACCCTCAATATCTATAGAGATGTTAGAGGTGGTCACTGCTGTCCCTCCACCATGAATAGTCTCAAACATTAAATCCTTCCATGGACCCACAGGTTTGAGGGTGATGGTGGTTTTGGGATCTTTGCTGTAGTTGGTTCATGTTCCCTTCAGTGCAGAAATAGCAACAGAGCTCAACAGCCAACACAGACCAAGTGTCCTTCAACACCACTTGACAGTCACAGAAGAGAACACTTGTCTCTTTTATTTTCTTGAATGCTGCTGTTGATTTAGCTGGGACATCAGCCAGACTTATCCAGTCGTTAAAAACCAGTCAGAATTGCGACACATGAGAAAGGTGCCGCAGCACCAACCTTGCTGCAGTGACTCCTTAAATCAGGCTCCTCTCCTCTGCACTGCTGGGCAGAAGTCAGGCATTACAGCGGATGTAGCACACGTTTTTGAAATCCACAGTACAGTAGTACCACCTCTGCTGTATTTCTCTATGTACGTCATTATGTGTCTCGGGGCTTTCTGCAATGACGGCTGCCTCAGAGACCAGTGGTTTTGGGGCAGACAGGTGAATTTGGACAGAAGCAGCCGGAGCAGACACCCCCGTTTCCCTGCTCATTCCCATTGCGCTCACCTCGGGACAGGCATTCCAGCCACGCATCAGCAGCGCCGAGATGGGCTTGGGGATGGAGTAGCCGATGGGTGGGCGGATGTGGTGGTATGCCATGTCTGCTGCCGCCGCCGCTGCAACCAAGGGAGCCGTTAGCACCAGCGGCCACAGCCCTCCCAAAAACACACCCCGCTCGCTGCCGAAACGCACCTCAACCACCACAGAAACTCTGCCCCCCAGACCGGGGGAAGCCGCACCAACCCGCACTGTGTGCTAGGGCAGCCCATAGCCCAAACAGAAACACATCGCTGTCACACTGAGCATGGGTGAAGACACACAAATTCAGGTTAAGCCCTACAAAAATTGTATTGGGGGGGTAAAAATGAGTTAACCTTCAACTCACCTTTTAAGAAATTTACCATCATTATTAAGACAGGATGACAGGTGCACTTGGTAACAGACTCAGATAACCCATAGCCAGTTCTACTACAGTCTAAGACTGAAACAAATTCTAAGTGTTTCTTTAGTAAAAATCCAGTGAGTGCCTTTTTACAAGTGCAAGCCACTACTGCCTAAGACAAAATTGCCAAAATGTTTTCCAAATTGCGTTTACACATGTAGTGAATCCAAAACCATCGTTAATCTCTCCCATTCCTTTTTGACTTTTTGAAGTCAAAACAAATGTATTTTGAACTCCTAACAAAAGCTTAATAAAATGCTTTGTTTGCCTGACACTTGTAAATTATGTGATCAGAGGCTATGGGATACACAGGGAAATGGAGGATCGCAGCCATGAGCTTGTAACAAGAATGGTCTCATTTTCTGTCGCCACATCCCATTCTCATCACAGCATTCACCAGAAGAAAACATTGATTTCAGCCATTGTGTGTCCCCACCGCAGCTTTTGTCTGCATCACGGTGTTCCAGACTGTTAGTATCAGATAAATCCTGTGATACCCTAACTATACGCAGGCAGGAGGTGCAAACACAGTTTGCCTAATTTTGATTCTGCTCTCACGAGGTTTTAGAAGCCGGCCTGGGTACTGCTGGATCCCTCTTTTGGCTAACAGACACCATGAAAAGAGGGAAAATGCAAATCAGATTTAGATAGCAATGAAAAATGCTCTTTTTTTGCCAATGGTAATGTAAGTGATATATTATCCGCTGGCAAAATCTTGTCTTACCACAGTTAATAGGACTTATTCCATCAGTTTAATGGGGTCAGGATTAGGAAAAGAAAGGGAGAAGCACACTGTGTGCCTCTGAATATTCTATAATACTTGACAAAGTTTGTTTGTGTCACTGTTGTGGGCTCTCCTTCAGCTAAAATATATCTGTTAAAAGTACTTTATGGTGGCTAAATTAAATGATAAGAACCCATTCTTCTCAAAAATGAGCACAACAAAACTGAGGACTGTCATTCTTTGTGCTAATGCACAGGTGAGCACATTCAGGTGTTTCCTCACTGGCCAGAAGACTCGCTGCTGGCTCTGCTCCACAGCACTGCATGGTGTGGACATCAGCAAACTTTGTGTTGGACTTGGTGATGAAGTGATTTAACTGGGGAACACACCTGTTTTAACAGATGTTTTAGAAGGAAAAAGCACACAGGAAAAAGAGAGAAACTAACAAAGGGAATACCTTTGGGTAAGGAATTTTAAGTGAGTAATGTATGTATTATCATAGAATCATCTGGCTGGACAAGACCTTGAAGATCATCGAGTCCAACCATTGCGGTGGGATAGTTCTATGCTTTTCACCAAGTGCATCATCTTAGCACTTAATAACAAACTTCAGTAAAACACTGGTTAATATTATACAGTGCAGCTACTTCCCTAGTCCAGAGGAATCTGACTGTTAATCCACTGAGACCTTACCTGGTTTCAGGTGAGCGAATGGAATTTCCCCTGTCAGCAGCTCCCAGAGGCACAGAGCATAGCTGAAAATGTCGGCTTTGATGGTGTACCTGGTGCACTGCGTGAACACCTCGGGGGCCATCCAGCGCAGGTTCTGCACAGCAGGAAACACCAGTGACACATTAACAGTGCTTACTTCCTCTTATGTGTATCTTTTTCTATATTTCTATAGGTTCTTTCAGGTTTTTTTTCTTATTTCTTTTTCTCCACTGCTCCATAAAATAACTGGTAAATTTGCCAGGGAAAACATTCACCTACCTTGTGATACCTAGGCAGCGTCTGGTTGCCTGCTATACACAACAGCATCAGTGCAGCAGCTGCCTCAGCCCCATAGAGCCAGACCCATTAGGCTTTAAATGTGAGAGTCATGCTGGGAGAAAAGCAGAACCCCCAGCCCCAAAGAGACCACACCACAAGGTCCCAGCATGCCAGATAACATCAATTAATGGCTGCTGCAGCTGGTGGGTGGAGAAACTGGTGACACCTGTACTGGTGGGTGCTCTCCCTCAGGCTGCTCGCAGGAACCAGCCTCTCATGGGTATTTGCAGACTTCTCACCTCTCAGTGGGTTGACCTGGTGGCCCTTCTCCATGAGCCACCACCAGACCCAGCAGGACCTGGGTCTGCAGCAGCCGTGCTCACTCCTCATGCACTGGGTGCATCTCATGATTTGTTAAAGTGCTGATCACCAGACCCTGGTGTGAGGATCACCCATCCTGTTCCCCAGTCAGCCATCACCATGGTGCAAACCCTCATAACCATGGGGTGACACACAGGACACATCCAGACTAAGACTTATGGAGACACAGTGCTGCCTGGTGAAGCTGGCTGTGAGCAATAGCATTGTAACAGAGAACAGAGCTCTGGAGGAAAATCAGTGGGGAGTAACCAATTTCCCTGAAATAGGCATAACCTGCCAGCACCATGTGTGTGTGGGTGGGGAAGGGTGGGTAAAAAAGGACACTTTGGTAAGGGTTTGGGGGCAATAGACAACCTTATAAATCATTATTTTCTGTTGCAGATAATATATATATTCACTCATCTCTGCTACTAAAGAGGTTCAAAGAAAAAAAGACCCACCTAAACCACAAAGAGACACTAAGGAAGATAAAATACCATACTAATTCATCTTTTACAATGAAAATACTTCTAATGTCATTTTCTCCTAAACTGAGTTTGCCCGCATGTTTTGTACTAATTATGTGGAACAAATCATGAGACAAACCCCAGGCTGTTTTGTCATGTTGTCTTCATCCAGGGACTGCAAAAATCTCGATTCTGAAACACACAGAACAACAACAAAAATTACTACTACGCCGATGCAGATACCCACCTCATTGTACAAAAGTCTTGGTAAAAAAGTCTTGTTTGTTTGTCTTATTTCATTTTTAAAATAACTCTGGGGTTTTGAGGGTCCAGGAGAGCTGTGCTGGCTGTTTTTCACCAGGGATGTGCACAGACAATGAACTTCTAACACCTGTGTGACAAATTCAGCACCGGTGTAAATTCACAGCCTCCATGGGCTTACAGCAGCTGGGTCCAGTGCAGGAGTTGTGAGCTCAGGGGTGTTTGTCCTGGTTGACATAACTGTATTAGGATCTACAGCAAACAGCCCCTGAGTCCTGCGCTAAAAGGCAGCCCCACAGAAGCCCATTGGTCTCATTTAGTGTCAGAAAAGCAGCCCGCCTAAATGTGACAGGATCTTGCATGCACATAGTGAAGGAGGCACACGCTACACATTGTGATACATAGATATTCCCCATGCAGGACTTGGATGCCTCTGACATATCAGAGGAATGCACTGAAGGTGCA
>NW_010223203.1:0-4897 GCF_000695765.1 Mesitornis unicolor | reverse complement strand
CTCTGCAGTAGAGTCTCTTTTCGTCACAACCACTTGACAAATTCAGAAGTTATCACATGATTTAGTATATTCTAAAAAAAATTATAGTGGCCAACACTAGAAGCATCCACAGAAGAGATGTTTTTGGAAAGATCTATAGGTATTATGCTGATAGGTTATTAAACAAGCAGCACAAGAAAGAGACAGCATGAGTACTCCTAATCTGCTTTTCCAGGTCCCCATTCAGTCATACCACACTTGAAAATACCCTGTGAACACTCAGGCCTCAGCAGAGAGTTTTTATTTTGCTTCACCAAGGCAGTGTTTTAATTAGTAACTAACACAGACACTAACTTGTTACAAACCTTGGGAGCCAGCCCTGCTCTGGAGGGAGGATAAGGGTATATTACTTACACAAGGCAGCAAGAACATGGTACTCCTCTGAACCTCCTCATGTTTCTTCAAACCAGGTGCCTTCAGTACAAGCTGTGGCTCTGCACACTGCAGCAGCCAACGTATCTTCGGATACCTGGGCCTTAGGGCCTACAGTCCTATAATCCTCCACGCAGTGCATGCTTTAAACAGGGAAGGTAGGAACAATGAAACATCCCAAGGAAAACAAAATGGTTCAAAAAGAAACTAAAGAACGAAACAGGATCTGTTCTTGGAGTCCTCATACAGCTTAAAATGTTATACGTATTTGCATATACATGCGCGCGCACACACACACACACATGCCTTGGCTTTAAGGGGTTTTTGTAGGGTAAGAATTTTTTTAAAAGAGAGCAACCTCACTATGTATATTTTTGATTTTTCAATAGATTTCCGTCTCCAGCAGATAGTTACAGAAGATTTAACAAGAAAAATCCTCAAGTCCTAAGTAGGAAATGTGCTTTTCTTCAGCTGAAAACTCTTATCTCCAGAACATATTGCATCTTACATAATACAGTGACATTTATGAGACGGTTGGTCAGTTCTTCTGTATTTCACCTTGTTCTGTTGTCCAGTTCTTCTAGAAAAAAGAGTGGTGAGTATATCCAGTGTCCAACTCCTACACCTACACCCCTGGCATCCTGATCCCTCACATTTTGGTCTGCTTTATGTGTTCTGCTTTTACCTGCAGGGTGAGATAGGGTACAAAATGTTCTTTCCTAAAATAAGGAGTGATTTAGGTCTGTCTTACAGGCAATGAAAGTAATTTTATGGGACTGGAGTTAGTTTGGTTTTTTTAATGTAATTTTATGGGACAAAATCTTAGACTTCTGCTGCATAGCTCCAACTCAAGCTCTGCCACACAGCCATGCTACCTGCATATAGCAGCATGATGAACCTCACACACCCCAAATTTGGGCAGCATCACTGTAATCAATGTGTGAAAGGAGTAATCTGCTCTGCCTCTGGCATAATCAGGAGAAATCCTTAGGTTTGAAACACTGCACAATATTGCTGCTGAGTAAAGGGAGATTGGAAATGCCCAAGCTTTTCTCACTGGGCAAAAAAGCACTTGGAGTGGTAAAAGATGAGGGCAGAGGGTTTCTTTTAAATTACTGTTTGCAGGTGTAGTTTGTTTTGAGGTTTTTGGGTTTGTTTTTAAAGAAGGGGAAATCTAGGCCCTGATTTAAACAATGAACTAAGTGAAGTTTTGCATGAGAGGTACAGCAGAAATTCTTGAGTATTGCCTTAACTCAAGTTGAGGGGTGGACAGATGGAGGAATAATTCCTCCACTACAGAAAAATGAGACCTGCAGATTTATTTCTCCCATCTTGGCTGGACACATTCTGGTGTTTTCCAAGGAGCTGGCGACAGCAGCAGACAGGTTTATTTCACCTGGACCATTTCCAGGATAAAAGCCAGCCTCCCCTCCTTCAGTCACAGGCTCCATGTGTCCCCAGAGTCTTACCATAAAAGAGCTTCATACTGTGTAAGTGCATGACCTCTGTTACACATATAGCCTTTGATCTTTATTTATAAAAATCCTTAAGCATCTTTCTAGCCCCGCACACCTGGGTACCCTACAGCTTGAAGATATGCCCACAACTCAAAACAAGCTTGATGAAGGAACAAGAGGACATTTGACCCAGGACACCAACACCTGCAGCATCTCCGACCCAACTGGTGTGACAACTGCAGAAACTAGTGAGAAGTGTCATCCTCCTCCCCAGGCAAGACAGGCAGTGTATCATTTCACATCCTAGAGACAGGCTGCCACATTAAGATATCTTATTCCCTAGGTCCCTTAGGTCTGGAGAATTAAGACAAAATTGTTCGTAGTTAAAACCCAGTTGTGAAGTCTTGTTTTCAACAATAATGAGCATCTGTCACTCCTGCTGATGAACAGGAACAGGGTGCTCTCCATCCTTGAAAAATGAGGCAATTACATGTCAGAATAAAAAGTGCTTTGCACCAGACACCCAGATTTGAAGATTTAGTCCAAAAGACACAAAAATTTGTTTTAAGTGCTTATGGCTCATTTCAGACAAGCATACATCAGCATCAGAACTGCAGTGCAGGAGAGAGATAAAAACTTCTTATAAAAATCCAGTGGAAAATAAAACTCCTTTAAGTGAGCTGCAAGTTGAAGATTGTAGAAAACCATCTTGTCTCAACTCTAACGAGCAGTTTAGCTGCAAATACAGAAATGAAAGCACGTCTCAACTACTTCTTTGCTGACCTCTAGTGTCAGCTTTTGTGATTAATAGAATCCGAATAAGCCTTTTTTCTGTTGCCCATTTTAACTGCTTTTTTTTTAAGCAAAGAAATACCTGTCCTATTGTGGGCACCAAACACAGACACATCTCTGAAAAGAGGCCAAGTTTTGAATTAAAAACAAGAGCTCTCCCCAAACTGCACTGCAAAGTTTGAGATAGCATCATGGCAGCACATGAATGCAGCCAGCAATCATCAAGTAGGGATTTACTCCAGGGCAGAATAAAGGCAGAACAGAGAACACAACTGATTTTCTCATGAGTTTTCCTTAAACAAAACTTTGTGTAGTCATAAATATGACAGAACTGTCTTTCTCTCCTTGATTTACAATTTCCCTATATAACTATACAATATATAGTTAAATATTGTATTTACAATATATCTATTCATGCAGGATATTCTAGAATATCTCTAGCTAAACTCTAACCTACAATAAGCAGCTATTTCAGTGTTTTCACAAATATGGCCATAAATTTCACTGAAGCAGAGCAATTCTATGAATACTTGTCTCTGTGTTTAGGGGCTGGTATAGTAAAGAATCAACAAAACCTAGTATACTTACACTAGTTTAGAAAAACAAAATCAGTAAAATAAATATAACTATTAGCAAAACAAATAACGGTTGCACAGAATCCACAAGTGGAGCAAGAGCAGGCAACAGAACCAGCTGAAGGTCTCCAGCACCCTCTTCTGGTTCCTGAAGCCTACAGATATGACCACAGCTACAAAACTCCCTTCCAATCAAGAGACATTGATAGACCCAGTTAATACACTTCTAGATGCAAGCTAACGGGATGCCAGTGCCCTCAGCAGCCCTTGATAATATAATGGATAATATAGGATGCCCTATTGCTTTGAAATTTTCAGGAAGAAAGTTTCAGAATTTACTATGTTGTTCCTATCTGTCTCAGCATCCATTATTTCCGTTACTGTACTTGTTAGAAGCCATAGACCCAGGGCCAGAACCTTAATGTACCAGACAATGCACACACAGTGATAAACTGCTTATAAGAGACCAATAGAAGAGCAGAGAAAGCTCACATGCAATGTGGTCCAAGAGCTAGGCAGAGATCAGAGCAGCCTGAGTTGTCAAGGTTCCTTATTTTGCTTCCTTTCCCTTTGGAAGTTTTGTGGTGACGGGAGGAGAGGAGAGGGGCAGTGGTGTCAGATACCACCTCAGAGAAGAAAGATAATGATGAAATTTCCCTGGCCTCCAGCACAGAACAGTACAAGGACCAGACCACTGATTGGGAAGTTTGTTCTCTTGGCTAAGCAGTACTGCTTCTGCACCATGCAAAGCCATTTGCTTTTCTTCCTCTCATGCTGGTATTTTGGGTCATTGGTGTCAATAGCTCTGATGTCTGGGCCACACAACATTGAGAAGCTTCTTCCTCATGGGCATCAGATACTTCAAAAACAATCAGCAGCATCTCACCTATGTTCTCTCTGGCCAATGCCACAGTCTTTTCTCTGTGGAGTCATTAGAGCTCTCTCAAATCCCAAACTTCCATCACTTTACACAGTGCTAAGGCACAGAAAGCACCCTTGAGAGACCACCACGCAGAAGCCCTGGCCAAGAAACTAGAAGGGGAAGGTCACCTGGCTTTGCCAAAGACCAAGATTACCTTAGGACCTTGCCAAAGTAAGCTGAAGACAAAATGACCTCTCTGTCCATGCATGGTCAGGCTTTCTTGCATGATGCACGGGGCATTTTACCATCCAGGTGCCAGTCACAGAAGAACTTTGCAAGAGGACCAGGCTCTTGCTGAAGAATTTCCTGGGAATGAGAACTTCCTCAAGAGCAGAGAAGACAGATGGACACCCAGGCAGCAAGGCCCAGTGACTCCTCCCTGCGTTCTTAGCCAAGCTGCTATTCGTCACACCATTAATGATGAGGGAAATCACCCATATGCATAATAACCATTAACTCCACATACATTGAGAGGTAACAATGACAGCAGCCAACGTATTGCTTCTGCTGGGAACCCTTAATGTGAGCAAGCACTATGAAATACCCTTCCTCAGTCCACACACACTCCCTGCACTGGACTGCCTGCACGTCCAGAAGAGCAAGGGCTTGCCTTGCTCACCATCCATCCCTCCACACCAGATTCTTCCCCTCACTTCCCAGTAAAGCCAACACCACCACTTGTCCCGTCACCCTGCAGCACTGTCAAGATTAGAATCATTATGGTTGGAAAAGACCTTTAA
>NW_010223202.1:0-4802 GCF_000695765.1 Mesitornis unicolor | reverse complement strand
GGCTGGCACTGGGAGGCATGTCCGGTGGCTGCTGATGTGACTGTGAGCGGCACTGCGAGGGCTCGGGAGGATTCCTAAAAATTCCCAGTATTCTTCCTCGCAGGCTGCAAACGGAGGATTTCCCAATGGCGTCGCCGCGGACAGCCTGGAAGAACGGGGGCCATCCCTTGGCATGGAGATGCAAAACAGCATTTTGGAAAGAACCGCACTACTTTAAAAGCTCAAAACACAGTGGTCCAGACGTGGGGAATAACCATTTTGACGTAATGCTGGAATAGTCTAGCCCTAGGGTTAGCAGCAAAGGTCAAGTACAGATTTTAATCAAACGTTTTGTAAAAATACAGTATTGCCTTTAGACGGCTGACTTCATGCCAACAAAACACCTGTTTTGTAACCTGTTCTTTCAGCACCTTAATACTGAGGAGAAAATGGTCATACCCGGCAGAATATAACTTTGTTACGCATTTGTATTCTTTAAGACATTTGACATTTTTCCTAAGCCGAAACAAATCACCAGAGTCTGGATGGCGATGTCTGTACTGGGGATGAGTTTTATCATTCTTTTCCAGGTAATGAATGTCACAAAAGATCTTTCTGCAGTTACCTTCTTGAAATGTACTTTGGTTTAAGTAGGGGTCTACATTAAAAAAAAAAAGTCTCACTGGTTAGCTCCATATCAAAGTTCCCAGCCTTTAAAATGTGACCACATAGTTCACAAGAGGCTAAATAACTTTTGTTCCCATTGATGTATTTTTTTGGTACGCAGCAACTTAAATAGATTTGGGGAACCTGATGTGAATTTGGTGTTCACTTAAATGTTTTTATTAGTAGATTTTCATTTACCACAAAGCCGGTTCTGTCAATGAGCAGCACGGTTATCACTGAGCCTCAGTTACACCAAATACCCGTTTACCTTGAGCGATGCAAACTCCTCTGCAAAGGAGGACAGACTATTAACTTCATCAAGTTCCTCCTGTTATGCCAAGTAGAACTGGTATTAGCAAATTACAAGTGAAAGTCTCTGTAAAATAAACAGCATCTCATGGGACCACCCACATTTGCTGTGATACTCCACCTTAATGGCTGTTAATAAAATGGAATGTGCAACTTAAGTCTATGGCCCTAAAATCCATTATGTTGTCCAGGTAGATAATCCCCTTTGTGTAACCACAAATGTTAATAATTAATTTTAATTAAACTGACAGATTCTGATATCATCATTTTCCTGTTGTTCATGTCATTTTAGGTATTCTACAGAAATGTTTTCATTTATATCAGAAAGATCTTCTACTGGTGTCATGCATTCTTTCAATGCATGGGCAGTGCCGACATTAAGAAATGCCTGCCTGCTGAAGACACTTTATTCATGTGGTATAGAGTGTGTAATACATTGGAAATATTGATTAAAATGGTTCATAATTACAGTAGTCATAACTTTTTAGCTGCTTATTTTAGTAAAGGTTATTCAAGTTTATAATTTCTGTGGAGTGTGTACCAAGTCTGTATTTCTTACAGGGCTTTTTTGAGTACACCTTGATTTTCAGGAAGCTGTGCACACCTATAAATTCACAATCAAGTCCATTTGAGAGCAATTACCCCAACTGTTTGAATAACCAGTGTATCAGCTAGGAATCAGATGGGAAAAAGCAAGTGGCTGGAACACTCGCAGGACCACAGTCCTCACCCAAATGATACAGAAAGTCAGCTCGACTGAATCAAGGTTTTACTGCCTGGTCTAGGAACTGCACATAGTCTTTATCTGCAACAAATGCCTCTGCCGTAATTCCTTGAAGGTGTTGCCAACTAGAGCGAAACAGGGAAAGACAAACAGTATATACAAACAGTATATTAACAGTCAGTGCTGCAGCTTAACAGTAATACCGGATTCAAATCCTGTCGTATGAAGAACCAGGCACATTTTGGTCCCTTGATGCCAAAAGATTCAAGAACTAGGCAAAAGAGACGCAGGCCATACATCATGTGAAGTAAAATAGTATAAATAAATAAAACAAAATAGTACATAAAAGCCAGTATTATAGCTTTCTAGCAACTTAATTCTTAAATTAACTGCCAATTGAATGTTAAATTGGATAAAGACTAGGTGATGATGCACTGAATTCTTATTTCCTGGTCAGTGTGGAGCCCACAAACACGTATGCAATAGGAGTGCTTATGCTCTGGTATTGTGCTTGTGAGGCAAAGCTGTGCTGCGCCAGGGCCCTCACTGAAGATTAAGGGTGTCCTAAGTTAATTTATGGTAAACTAGCCACTGAGCACTTGCTGGAATATATCTTCACATTTAATTTCCCCGGACAAACAACTGATGTTTCAAACTATCCCTAGTAGAACTGAGCACCAGTAGAGTGATCTTTACAGGGAGAGTTAAAGAACTAGAGCTGCCCTATGTACACTGTGCTGCTGCTATTCAGCAGAGCATCTTTCCTTCTGTTGAAAACAAAAATGAAACAAGATGTCAGCATTTTATTTCGCAGCAAGAGGAAGCACCAATAGTGCTACCAGGTGTTTTTGGTAGAGCTGGAGGGATTTTGCTGGGTAGTTATCACTGCTCTCCTCCTGTCCGTGTAGTCTATTGACTTTAGTTGTACTTGAATATATGGAAAAACTTCACTGCTATGGGCAGGTCTGTATTATAGCTGCCATTTGCCCTTTCTGTTTGTATTTCCCCCTTCTTCACTTTCCTATGTGAAGTGCCTAATTGCTTCACATGTTCTGTTGTTCTTCTGACACAAAAGAAAATGTCATCAAACTTCTTCTGGTCTCTCAGACTTGCTCTTTCAGAGACAATGGGGAAGATGCTTCTGTACACAAATGACATTACAACAATGACTTCAACGTCCTTTTAGATAAGGTTTATTTCACCAACACGTCCCCTACTCACCACTCAGCTCTCTTTGGGAAACAAGAAAGCCCGAATTTACCATTTCACCCTTACCCTCTTTCTCTGTCAGATAAATCATAAGTATTACTACACTAGTGTTTCACAGCTTCAAGATCCCATTAGCAACATAACCGCTCTCAAAAAACCAGGAACAAAACCGCAGGAATCAATGGGCAATCTCGTATCACACTACTAGTGGGCAATTAGCAAAGAGAAACAGAAGGACGAATATGATCACACTTCCCCTAGGTAAACAAATTATTGCTAAATGTAGTCCAGAGTATCAACAGAATTTGTCCGCGCCATTTGGTCTTTCATTCATTAAGCACGTTGATCTTTGAAAGCAAGATTCTGCCTAATGAACTGTGTTAAGTGGCTCTTGGATTCTTAGTTTGTTGCTATTTTGGTGAAAGATCTGAACTCACAGAAGCTGAAGAAAGAAAGAAAAGCTTCAGTGCTTCTGCATTCAGATACCAGCTTCTCAACCTAATCACTAGGACAATTCTCTATTTATTTATTTACTTAAAGATTACAAGCATCACCAAATCGTATTTAAGAGCTTGCCTGAAGTAGATTCTGTCACAAACGGGAGAAGGATCAAGTATGCAGAGTTCCCAGTTAGCGAACTTCACTATAGAGTACTCTTCAAAAGTATTCTGAAGAGTACCAATAAAAAGACCGCACCACTTCCAGCCACTCAAGTATTTAATTCGAATAATGCATCACTTACTTGTTCTAAGAAAGCAGACAGCATGCCAAAAGGTGCAGAAACAACTGCTTCAGTTTTTCTTAGAACTTTCACTGAAAATGTGATTTTGATCAATTCAAATGGGTTATTAAAAAGTAAGTAAAATTACTCTGTCTTTCAAAAGATAGGATTAGATTCTATTTAATCTTTCAAAATAGACCACAAAATACATCCTTCTTCCAAAAACAGATGCATGTACTAATTTCAGTACTGAGGGTCAGCAATGGTTCTTAGAACAAACCATAGAATTCACTGTAGAATAGGCACCCTTTTCTCAAGAGGTTTCAAGACACATCGTATGTTTTTAATGTATTTTTAAAGTAGCTTTTCATTGCTGGGCAGAACAGGAAAGTCATTTAAAAATAAAGTGAATCCAGCAGACACCGAGAGAAGCCGCTCCATCACTGCACAAATCAACGTAAGTTTTATTATCAAATCTTCTGAATTCAGAGACTTGAGGACTTTCTGCAGTTTGACAGCAAATAAACAGTTCTTGTAGGCTAATGAGGCAACTTGGTTACCACAGTGTGACCTGACTTGGCT
Organism: Mesitornis unicolor; assembly: GCF_000695765.1. NCBI lineage: Eukaryota > Metazoa > Chordata > Aves > Mesitornithiformes > Mesitornithidae > Mesitornis > Mesitornis unicolor. Next base: position 612 of record NW_010223202.1, on the reverse strand, counting down.
CTACTGAAAGGCAAGTTACATTTTCTTTCAACTTCAATGTGAGTTTCCCTTCAACAGCAATAGTCATAACTTGACTTCACCTCAGTATGCGAGAGAACGATTTAGCGTGTATTTTTGGCAGCACTCCTCTTCAAAAATCACTCAGTACACACCGATTGTACTCAACAAAAATCAAGGCAAAGCTTTGGAAACCCCTGAAAATGTTCCATTCTGAATTTCTAAAGCCGCTTGCTTTGGGTATGATGAACAAATTGCCTTACAACAGTCTACATTGTACATACAGTTGGCAGGAAGGATTTTTAATCTTCTCAGTGGAAGATGGTAGTTTCATCATTTTAGCTTCAATAAAAATACTAGAACTCCAATTATTACTTGGTAGGCAATTTCCAATTTCAACCTGCATCTGTTTAAAATTACTTTTTGCTAATTCATTTAAGCAGTGTTATCACACCACTACAAAGAGTGATGGAAAAAGTCATTCAGTGTTTTGCAAGGAAAAAGAAAACAAAAAACAAGATGAGAAAAAGCTAAACACAAAGAAATAAATGCAACTCAACACAAGGCAGGGAGTATAGCAGCCTTGAATACACAGAATCACAGAATCACAGAATC
>NW_010223201.1:0-4812 GCF_000695765.1 Mesitornis unicolor | reverse complement strand
ACACTTCCTCAGTTTAGCCGTGAGGATGCCTCAGTCTCATGTCTATAGGAACATATAGACACAGTTTTCTCAGTCTCATGTCTATAGGAACAGATAAGTGTGATGTACCTATACAAAAATAACAGTTACCCTCTTTCCTGTATAGGTATGCTTCATACTACGGTGCATCCCTTTACACAGACATAATCACATCTCTGCTAAGGGGAGGGGCTGAATTTGTAGTATAGGTTTAATTACAGCAAGGGGACTTAGATGTGCTGAGAAAGGTTCAAGATGTTGAAGACATTTTCAGAACACTACAAATGTCCAGTGTCTTTTCTGCAGGATGCAAAGAGGAATATACAGCACTGACACAAGCTCTACTACAACAGGCATCAGTAATGTCACCACAAGCAGATTTGTAGCATATCCAGCTTTTCAGACAGGTCAGGTTTTAGGCTGAAGTCTATAGCTTGTTCGTTTTAGCATTACTGCCAGCAGTACATGGTGCTGGCTCTGGTACCCTCACACGGACCACACCTGATGACAACCCCTTCCTCTACTCTCCAGCCTACTCAGCAGCAGCTGAATATTCATCAAGCACTGACCTCAACCATGGAGCAGCACCTCCATACAGCTGCCTGGACAGAGTCAGTCACCTTGTGACTCACAGAATCAAAATAAGAAGCCATCACTGTGTATCACTTGGAAGTAGCTAACAGGTATCAGTACACATTTAATAGTGCAGAAAGCTATGGCCTATGCAGTTTAGTCATATTTATTTTAAAAACTTCAAGAGGTAACAAGAACTAAAAAGTGCTTGCAGTTCTAGCTACAATAAAGAAAACAATTAACCTGCAGAACTCACCAGAAACTTACAACTCCTTTAGGTGTTTCAGTTAAAAACATAAAACTGCTATTTAAAAAATTCCAGCAAAGGATATTTGGCAATCTAAACATGCTACCCTACATATCAATAAAAAACCCACTAATGTCAACATATTCCACGTTAAGTAACAATGCATAACGATCCATTCTGGACTTACCATAGGAGAGATTTCCCAAGAATACAGATCGTTTATTGTCATGCTAAGAAAAAAAGGGATATAAGACAGTAAGTTATTTGTTAAAGAAAACAAAACAAAACAAAACAAAAACCATCAGAAAAGGGGTTTTCTAGTCACACATCTTACTTACCGAACTGTTTTTTGATGCAATATCAACTCTGATGTGAAATCCACTAGCAATTTCTGTTCCATTTCTTTTGTAGCCAAAAGCAAAAAGTTTTAAAAATTAAATGAGTAAGCGTTACTTCATTTACCGTGTCACTGCACAGCACTATTCCAAAAGCAAATTCAATTTTACATTTGAAAAAACATTTTATTCTGATTCAAGCAAAAGAGGTAGTTTAAATTTATCTGTAAATCTACCTCTTCAACAGAGAATGAGGAACAAAACTGAGACTTACCTGTCTAGAGCCTTAACGGCATCACCTTCTTCCTTAAATACAACATAAGCATTAACGAACTTCGCGCTAGGGTGCAACTTATGCCTGAAACATGAAGAAGATGCATATTGTATAAATAATTCTGATGGTGTGCACTGCACAACAAGCACTTCTTGTTAAACGCATTTATGCCTCCTCTTCTTACGTGCACAGTAACAATTTCATTTCTCTTAAAGGTCACACCAGCCCCTTACGTCCAAGGGAGTCTCACTGTATATCTTATACAGCCCATATATGCACCCTGATCAAGCTTTCTCAGCTCATAAATATATCCAAAGGAATTAAAGACCATTAGCATCTTCCTCCTTCCTAAAATATAAGAAATGCAACCTAAGATAACAAATTACTTGTATACCAGGCACATAGTTTTTTCTCACTTGTCAAGAAAACTTACACACACACAAAGGTAGTTACAGAAGGTGAAGAAACATGAAATAAAAAAATGAATATAGCCAAATATTTAACAACCAACACTTAAAAATTATTTTTGCTTTGAAAAATAAAGCACGAAATTCATAAGAGGAACCTACTTGATTGCTGCTAACTTTTTGGATAAAGTATCTTCTGCTGGAACCTTTAAGATAAAAAGAGCTTTAGTTAGGTGGGCCTACTGTCAAATTATCTCATATATTTGTTCTTGAAGGCAAAGAGGAATTCAGACAGGTACCAATCCCACCCAAAGCAATGTAGCCAGTGCAGTGAGCAAACGATGGAAGAGGCTGTTCCTAGAGATGATCTAGAAAGACCTCAGGATTAGGCAGCCTGTTTGGACTTCACCAGTTACGTCTGAGTTCCAAGACTTATCTTCAGCTGTTTTACAGAGTAAACTGATGTACAATCAATGTGTCTTTGCTCCTCTCATTTAAAAACCAGCAAGTTATACCTTAGCTAAATGAGCAATAATAAAGGCTTCCAGAGAAAATACAGCTCTGACACTACCAACAGCTGCTACAGGAAGAGCAAAATGAGATGAAAGGGAAGATGCATCTGTGGTGCCTCTGTGGTAAAATCTCTAAAGTTTTTTCTAATGGCAAAAAATACGCACTCAAACCTGCTTCTGAACTAATGAAGACACAAGCCTTATGAATACTACCCTTTAAGATCAAAAAATAATGTTGCTACATAAAATTAGAGAAAATAACGTACCAAAGACCGGAATCGAATGGATTTTATCTGTCCGTACTCTTTAAAAAGAGATTTCAGTGCCTAAACAGAAGGTATTACAAATATTCAATACATTTTGCATCCAGGTAATAAGAATTATCATTGAATATATATTACTAAGACTGTTTCTACACTATTTTCATTTTGCTTGCACAAGGTCCATGAGAGGACTACTAATAATGTGCAAGTAATTTGTAACTGTTTCTGTTTCTTGCAGTAGCTTATTTTACAGATTGCCAAGACTGAATCTGTACATCTTACTATGGAATAAAGTATAAATTTAACATATTTTATGCAACAATCTAAAGTATTATTTATATTCAAAATTAAAAGCAGATTAACTTTGTAACTGCAGTTCTCATTTATTGTCATTTTTCACTGAAAAAGAAACTAACCAATTCTAGTAAAGAAAGAGCCACTGCAGCCACTGCTGTAAAAAGTCCAACTCCAGTAAAACAAGAGATTGCCTTTAATGGTTTCTGGCAAAGAGCATTATTTCCTATTTTCCTAAAAAGCAATTTTAGTGACAAATACATGTGACTTCTCAGCTGGAAACACCCCCTCAAACTAAGGACTCCTGTCATTCTTTTCATTCCTATAGCTGACAGAATCCACTCACAAACCTGAGCAGTGCAGTTGACAGGCAAGTTTCCAACAAACACTGTTCTTCTGTTCACCGCTTCATCACCGCCTTTTTCCTTTCGGTGTTTTACAGTAGTGCCTGTACCCGAATTGACAACACTTTTGGTGATGGCATGAGAAGCCTCTTTTTTTTGCTTCGCTTTGTTTTGAAAGAGTTTTTGCTCCTCCTCTTCATCTGCCTGCTCCAAAGCACTCTCTCTTAGCAGAAAAAAAAAATATATATAATTGATGGAGGAAAACAGAGTTTTTGAGGTCAAAGAATTGAAGCCACCAAGATGACTATTTTAACTTACATTTTAAATCACCACGTTCAACATAAAACTTCAAACATTGTTTTGTTTATTATGCATTAAACAAACATATCTGACCATTCTGTAACAGAGAAAACTATTTGCTGGTCCTGGGATCCTGCATTCACTATTTAGTAGGTGCAATTAAAAAAGAATTAGGAATTAATAATTTGATATCCTCTAAAATGGAGGGAGAAAAAAAATCATCTTTGCAGAGTAGAACTAAGGAGAGATTTAATTCTTCCCAGTATCCAGGAACTCAGAACAAACAACTCTTTGGGATCCATCTGTGCAGTAACAAACCTCTATCCATCCAAACCTGCCATAATGGCATGAATGATAAGCAGCTCTGAAGTCTCTGGAAGGCTACTGACACCAAAACAGCAAACAAGTTTCATGGGCATGGAACATGTGCAATGCACAGTGTCAGAGAGATGACAAAGGTGTCAGCCTTGAGCTACAATCAAGCAAGCTTCATTATCCAGACTTCACTGCACAGAGCCTCGCTTCCTGCCTGCACTTGGCAGCATCTTGGTTCAAACCCAAATATTTAGAGGTCCAGTATCTTGTTCCTGCTAAAACTGCCTCTGCTCCTCTGACTGCAGGCCTGCTGGACAAAGCCAGCTACAGCTAGAAAGTATTACCCCATGCCAGAAAGAACTTTTTGCCCAAATCTCCGTCCTCTACACCTGTTAGCTCTCTAACAGGGGATCTGCACTTCACAGACCTAGAACGTCAAGAAGCTAGAAGTATTTACCACCTTCTCAGGCAAACTACAGAAAGCTTTCACAATCTTCTTAAACACAAAGCTTAAGATAAAGGCTAGAACTGTATCGTTTCACTGAACTCATATGATTAATCTAGATGTTGCAGGTTTGTTTTTAATATTACTATTAAAAAGGTATAATCTACTCACCTGTTTGCCAAGTTTTTCTCTGCTTTTGAAAGTTCCTTTTTTCTAGCTTTTTTTGCTTTTAAAGGAGGTTCTTCTGTAACAGACGAGCTCTGGTCTTCTGGCACTTTCCTCACTTCTTCTGTGCGCTTTCTTTTCTTATTTTCCTTTAAAATAAAATAAATTACCTCGCAAAACAAAATCCCAGAAACGCCTTACTATTACTTTACATATTGCAGTTTATTTGGGGCGCCACTAAACCAAGCCCTCAACTGCAAGAAGTGGTGTTTCAACACCCGGGTCTGCCTGCTCCCCGGTGCGTACCCCCACCTCCCCCC
>NW_010223200.1:0-4676 GCF_000695765.1 Mesitornis unicolor | reverse complement strand
TTATTTTATTTTATTTTATTTTATTTTAAAGATGCAATTTCTAGATGGGTTACGATCACGGCAAGGAACCACAGTGAGGTAAATGAGGCTAATACCAATAAGTAGAACAACATCGAAATAGGACTGAAAAGTCAGTCACAAAGTTTTTCAAGTAGCCAGATATGTGGCACTTGTCTGTTTTTCATTTCACTTCAATTAATGCACATCAAGGGTAGGAAGAAGACAGCTTGGTGAAAGTGTCACAACACAGAATAAAACTTTAGAAATGGTTACATAACGGGGGTTTGTCACAAACAAAGGTTACATCATTTGGAAGGCAAATCCAGCACAGCTCACACCAAGAAAGGGAAAGGAAATATTGGCAAAACAGACTTGCATTGCATCCTCTTTTTAATAGTCCTCTGTCTCCGTTCCTCTTAAATATGTAAAGTCTAGTTATGCCATTAGTGTTGGCTGAAGTAATCTGATTTCATTTCTGAACTAAACTTCCTACATATGAAAAGTTTGGCTGCTAAATTTGTCTGAATTTTCACAGGAGGTAACAGTCCTATCAATACATATCCCCAAAAATCCATAGCTTATATTGCACTTCCCTATTTATAAATATGTAAAAGATGTATTTACATGGAGTAGTTACTTAAATAATTCCAGTATATCAAAACTTCTAAAGTAAGCAGAAGCTTAATCCTTTAATAACAAAGCATCACAAATGCCCAGAGTGAGAATCATTCTTCCAGTGTTCAGTGTCCTAAGAACTTTACACTATCCTTAGTTGAGTTCTTGTAACTTTTCCTGGACACTTGAGCAATTTCACCTCCTGTACAAATCCTTATCTGAAGATTTTAGGTTTCTCCAATCATATTAATCTCAATGTGATTTAATTTAAAAATGAAGTATCTCATTCCTATTGCTGCTAAGTTTCCCATGAACTCTGAACATGTAAATCAGTCAAGGGCACATTAAGTCTTTAGTAGTCTGTGACTATTTCTTCATTTGTACAAGGATTTTTTTTTCCTACTTGATTTTATGCATTTACATATATGACAAAAGAGATGGTACTATTTCTTGGCAATTTAGACAACCCCCAAACTGTTCTATACTCTATACACATTATGTAGTGTATGCAAAAACCCTGAAATACCAATGAACTCTGATAAATGGTAAGGGTCATCCTTTAAGGAGATGGCAATGTACTCTAAAGAATTATTTTGTTGGTTTTTTTTTTCATTTCTAATTCTGTGGAAAGCAATTTCCTAGTGGTGATGTATCATAATCCATACTTTCCGTTAGTGAAAGACCTGAAAGGCAGCAAATGCCTATAGACCTTTCCCTCATGTTAAAGCAAACCAGAGGTGCAAGACCTGAGGCTGCAGCTGCTTTCATCATGCACAGCTAAGGCAGCCTGGGAACAGCTGAAGCCCTGCTTCATTTGGCACCTCTGTTTTTCTTTGTGTCCTTTTTCCTCTTCTCAAGTAGAAGTCAAAAGCGGGAACCTGAGTTATTCTGTGGCTTTAACACCTTTTTATTTGACAAGTGTTTATGATTTCTTCTATTTCTTCCTCCCTGCTCTATCAAAGACTGTCACTTTCAGCAAGATATCTGAACAATATTTTTATAATTATCATGGGAATTTAATTTTCAGAACTTTATTTAGGTGCCCACGCATAAGTACTTAACCAAACCAAAAGGGATTTTGGGGGTTATTTTGTTTAGTACAAGAGAAGTGATTATTTATACTGTGAGTTATTATCATTTTCACTTTCTTCAACACAGTGTTCAAGAAGTCATGTAATGGAAGACCAAAACTTAATGACCTCCTTTGCTTGCGTCCATTCCCAGTGACTGCTCTAAAATATTATAGGCTTGTTGGGGAATAGATGTGGCATGCTGAACCTCTTGTCATCACTATTTGAACTGCAGATAAACAAATGCTAAAAACAATAAAGGAGCAAGAGACAACACCTTCCCAGAACAGGGCCAAAAATAACACAGAATGAAATTTATTTTCTTTTGCTGTGATCCAATTAATATTTGCTTATGTCACAAGGTGGAAATGCTCCAACAGTTAAGAACATGGAAACAGCCTACAGGTTTTGTTGTGTGGCATCTGCTCAGAAGTGCAGTATCTTAATTCAAACACACATTCAGCACCAGGGAAGAAGTAAATAAAAATGCAGGATCTCTCACCTCTCATATAACTGTTAATCATAAGTAACTGTATTTTTCAGCACACAAATTCTACTCAAGCAGCAATTTGCAAGACCTTAGCAGTGAAGACAAACTTGATTAAGGTCAACAGACAAAAGAGTAGAGGTTTCAGTACACTCAGAGGTAAGAATTGGATTTGGCTGCATATATTCAGGAAGGAAGAAACAAGGTGTGTGAGAAAAACATTAAGACATTTATTGGTAAGTTCCACCAATTTCTGTCTCATTCTTAGACATGATTATTGACACAACCTGGAACTGTGAAAATGAGAGAAGAAAAAACCCACTTCTGAACTCTTAAAAAAACATAGATTAAGTATAAAAGTCAAGATCTTGTTCTAACCTTAGGTATCTATCATCCTCAAACAGGTCCAGTCACACCAAGGGTCAGATTTAATTTCTGCATCCTCTGCATAAGAGAAAAATAGTGCTTATCCAAGATGTCTTTGCCTAGTAGTCTCCTTCCCAGAGCTCTTGCTAAGAACTTCAAGAGAGGCAGAAAGCTGAATACAAATAGGTAAAGGAAACAGAAATAGTTGACCTACATACTTACTGAAGAAACTGTGTAACCAGGGTGAACCTAACTAGGCTTTATGAAGTCAGTTAGCTTTGTGTGAATAGGTTCCCCACACAGTAGGTAAGATCTCATGTCTAGCAAACGTTATGAAAGAATTTTTCCCAGGTTGATTTTTTCATAGCAGTTAACACAAAGCCAGCTATTACTGGTTGGCTGTCTAAATCAGGGTTTTCCTGAATGACCAACTACCCAGTAGGGCTCCAATAGAAGTTAGTGTGTTTATCCTTTCTTACTCAGTAAAACACTGAGTTTCAGAAAAGTACAGGTCAAAAGGTATTTCCTTCTTTCACACAGAGAAATCTGCACATCATATTGATTTCTTTTACTCTCCAAGTCTAATTAGCATATATCAATTTAGAAAGGCTACCTAAATAACTGATTACCATGTAGGCAATTACAGGGATTATAATAGGACTTCCTTTCTCCACAGCAAAACACTGGGTCTTCTAGAACAAAACCTTTGGAATATCTGAACATTTGTGATTTTAAAAAACATGGGTATTATTCCACAAGCAAGAAGTAAAAAAACACATACTGAACACAGCTTCAACACATACAAGAGGAATTTGATTTACACACAAGAAACGAACAGTTCCTGTCTTACCTAATAGAAAAAGAGAGAGCATGAAAACATTACGCTGTAATAAGTCAAGGTAATTTTTATAATTTAAAAAATATATATATTTTAGCATATCTTTTGATGTTGTCTTTATATTAATTGAAGGGTTAGGCATTTAGATTTCAACAAAAGCAGTTATTCGTATTATACAAAGAAGTAGAGAAGAAAATGCTATCTATTTTCTGTGAACAACACAAGAACACCTCAGACTGTCTGCTAAATCAATGCAGCCACAACTGGAATTTGATTATTGTACTACATATTCTCTATCATTTTTGAGCTGGTAGAAAAGTGAGGCAATTTTGGCTACATTCTGCTGATGAATTAACACATTTGAGTATGTTTTGCAAATAGCTTTCCCAGCAATATTGAATAATCAATCTTGAAAACATATTTTTATACATTTCATTTTCTTATTTAGTGTTGTTGGGAAGAAATAACAATTTTTAATTTTGAATTGACTGTCTCATAACTATTTAAAATTCCCTTTAGAATTTACTGCAAATTGTTCTTTTTTTTTCTAACATGACTTGCAGCATTCAATAAAGTCTTATCCTAAAACCAGACAAAGTGACAATCATTCTCTCTGAGGAAGAAATAACAAAACAATTAAGTAACCAGAGAACAAACTCTGTCATCAGACTTTACCAAGTGAAACAGGAAAATAATTCGGGAAAGTCAATTAATAAAGGCAGACTTAATGAGCTACAGTCCAAAATCTCAAAGCTGTTTAATCTTTACACTTCTTAGCTGTATGACTATATTATCTAAACATAATTTAATCCAATCTAACTTTTCTATGTAGATATCTTACCAACATATATGTACACACACAGAATTGAACTAGAAAATGTACTGTTATTACAGTGCAAAGAAGCATAGCTTATATTTCTGAGTCTTTAAAACATCTGTTTTGTCTTAGGAGTCTATTACTGCCATTTCTTTTGACACCCAAGTAACAACTATACTTGTCAAACTGTACTTAATTTTTGTTTTTAATGTGCTGAATCCATCCAGCAAAATGGATTAGCAGTTTGTTAATAACAGTGAGATTTAACATTCCGTACTTGACATTACAGAATTACCAACAAGAAAGAATTCCATATTATTATTTTATTCAGAAGAAATAAATTCCTTTTTCATTTTTTTTCTTTTTCAGAAGGGCAAGAAGGCACCACTAAAGACTTACGACAACAAAAAGCTAAATGTATGCACAGAACAAACTCTTTTACACCAGCAGTAATTTGATTGAGTGCTCCCTCAGCAAGTTTGC
>NW_010223199.1:0-4797 GCF_000695765.1 Mesitornis unicolor | reverse complement strand
TTCTGTGATTCTGTGATTCTGTGAAATCAATAGGAACTTGGCCAACCATCCTCAGGCTTCTTTTCTGCCATCTTCAAGGAGATCAGTTTACTAAAAGAATAATTTAATCCCAGGTGCTTTAGGAATACTGTATCTTTGAGGATCTGAACATTTTAATCCTGGGCATTGTGAAGCTAACACTTCATGCACATTCAGAAGTTCATAGCATGGCATTTGACCATGTGGTCAATCATACTTCTGTTACGTGCAACAAATGATACTATGATCCAATCCAGATATTTACAGATCCAGATAAACCAGATTCATTTTACTTAACAAACTTTCTTGTTCAGAGTACTAACAAGTCATGAGTACTAGATTCTCAGGCCAGAAAAGATTTAGAAGCTAGTATATAAATGGGTTATAAAAACAGTAAGGAAACTTGAAAATAATCGTGCATTTCTGCCATGCGCTGACCTGATGCTGTAGCTGATTGGCTTTTACATATTAACCTATCTACTTTGATACTACTCAGATGAGTCCAAGATTGCCATAAGCTAGCTAACTGATGTCTTTTTAGTGTCACCTTCTTACCAATCTCAACTTGCAGATAACAGTGATAATACTTACCACAGCAAAGGTCCTTGCTGCAGCGGGTCAAAATGAACAATCAAATGCAGGCCTGCAAAGCATAAGAAAAGTTATTACAACTCCAAGCAAAGTCCTCTCCCCTAGTGACCACACACCTTTCTCGTGCAGAACAATCATCGCTCAGGTTCTTCAAGTACACACACACATTTTGTGACCATGTTTTCCCCCTTTTTCTATCAGAGCAGATGGGAAGTCCTGGGCTGTAGTTCACAAGCCTGACCAGGCTGAAAAGGCAGAAGTAGAATTTGTAAATAATATTTTCAGCTGAGGTGTCTGACATCTACCAGACAAGCATAGATGTTACACTTTGTTATTCAGATATGGAAGCAGATTTTTTTTTCACCTGAGAAAAGGTACAGAAAGTCCTGTGGAAAGAGCGTGGCAGGAGTGGGCTGGGACACAGGACACCCTTTGTCTCCAGACTTGGGGCCAGGCTCAGGTACCTACAACAGGCTTCTTTCTCATGTTGCTTTACCCTTCCATCTGGCCTGTTGCGTGCTGACATTGACGTGAGAGGAGATGGCATAAAGTCTTGCTAAAAGATCACTTTAAGAAGTTACCATGTAACCATCAGGTTACAGTCTGATCCATTTCTCCAAATTACAGTCAATCAAGCATAAAGTTTCACCTGAAACATTTTTTCCCACCATGTACAGCCAGGTGTAATACAACTGCTTCTCAAATGACTTCTCAGCATCCAGCAATGGGACCACTGTGAATAGTTCATACAGCCTCAGCATCCGCTAGGAACCAGAAGAACTTTGTCCTTGAGCTTCTTCAAGAAACAAGAAAGTTTGGGAGAAGATTGACATTGATTTTTAAGAAATATTGGTATAATGCAGAAAGAAGAAAGAATGGCAAAAAGCTAATTAGATATTAAGAAGGTTAAAAAAGATGACCTAAAGGGATAGACTGGTATTGATCGCACATTAAATGATGGAAGGCTGATAGGGATGCCATTTGCAATCAGTAAAAGTGTGGTAGCATAATTAATGCCATTCAGTAAGAATTATGGAGAACAAATTCTGTCACACACATACCATTACCAGAGGAGATTAGAAGTTTAGGTGATAAAGGTAATTAGACTGACGTAACAGGTTTTGACAAGGTATTTTACATCATGCTGAAGGACTTTCTGCTTAAAAACAAGTTTTGTACAAAAAAAAAGTAGAGTTATAAGAAAAATACGATGAAAAAAAATCATAAGATTATCTATTTCATTATCCAGTTGTAAATGCTTGAATATAAAATGGATTGCAAATGGAAATTAGATTTATACATTTCTAAACCAAAGTATTTTAAATGGTGCTTCAGAGTTTCTATTCTTGGCTTGACAATATGAAGTACCTTTATTATTGAACAAAATACAAAAGAATTGCTGCAGCTAAAGTACAAGCTCCGGCAGCATGCTAAATGATAAGAATGGGTCAGCTCACCACAGCGACTGTGGTGCTAGAAATGCTAGTTTCATTCAAACAAAGAATATAGGTCAAACATCCAGATATGGAAAAGCAGTATCCTGCAATTCAACGACTTTGAGAACAGCTCTAGTTTAAGGGAAATAGCAAATGAAAAATAAGCTTGTGACATGACTGTGTGATGATGAGGGCTAGTATGGGCTTCAGATGGGTAAAATAGGATGACTGTATACTGCCCAACTGAGAAGAGCTAATTAGGATTTTTTTTTCTGACAGTTTTCATCAGAAAATTCAACATGCTCACGGGGAGGTGGAATTTAAATAAAACCCTTAAGAAAAAAAGGGGGGAAAGGTTTTTATTTTCATGACACTTCTCTTGTATTTTTTAATATACATGTTTTGGTATATCTTAGGTGATATCATGTTAAAAATAAAAACTAAAATAGTAAAAGTCAAACTGTAATGAAATGTTTCATGTTTACTGTAAGATTATTTTTGAACCTACAGCTGTAGAAATGGTTAAGATCTCTTTTTGTTCTGATCTGGGAGAAGGAATCTCTGAATTCCCAAATTTTCTGTTAGCTGAGATTGTAACTCAGATATTTGAACCGGAGTCCAATGTGAATATTTTAAAAACACAGGAAGTCAAGAAATGTTGTGAACAAGCTGCAAGAAGGATCTGAAGTTGGGCTTCTTCAAAACACAGCTTGCATACAGGAGCTTGGCTGTTTCCTTAGCTTATAACACCAATAGAAGTACAAGAAGACCTAACATGAGAACCACAAGCCAAAGAAATTACAATTAAGATTAAGTAAACATTTATTACCCACTGGAACAACTAAATTTGGATTACTGTAAATCGGTCTTCTTTTGGAGCCTTTAAAAATGACATCGTTTCATAAAAGACATCTTTGTAGCTCAGTTACAAACTTAGGACTCAATACTGAATTTCAGAGAGGAGGTCCTGCAGCTGATGCTGTGCAGGAGGTCACCACAGCTCATGAGTTTAAGTCTGTGAATAGGGAGAAAGAAACAAAGCAGCAATCAGGCACTGCTTGGGTCAGGCAGCTGCCTTCCATAACCAGGACACATCTGCAAGCATGAGCATTACTTGCCAAAGGGTCCAAAAGGGTAGGAAATGGCCAGGGTCTGCAGTGTGAAGTACCCACCAAAGACAAGGGATGAGCTGCACAGAAGGAGATGCTCTGAAAGTGTAGCCGTACATCTACAGGTACAGTACTATGGGCAAAGCACTCTTAATCTCCCCAACATTTTTATGCAACAGATAAAATTTTAAAAAAGATAAGCAGGCTTTTTAAAATGGTAATAAATAAAATTATAGAGGGATTTGACTGGACAGGACCCAGTAAGCAAAATTATTCCAGTCCGTAACTCAGCAATATCTCTGGGGGAGCAGAGGAAGAGCTAAAAACTGGTACAGAGAAATAAAAGCAAGAGAGACAACACACACTGTCCTCCAACACACTGAACGTTAGATGTCATGAGAAAGACCCCTTCCCATGCAGAGCACCAGCACCTCGCTCTGACTCAGGCTCTTCCCTGCCAGTCGGTCTTTCTGCAAGAGTAACTGTAACCTTAGCTTTATTTAAATCTCTCATATACCTGATAAATTATTTCTCCTAAAACCATAGCAATAATGGTTTTGCTTTACAGCTTCAAATTAAGATACACATTTTTGCACATTTCTAATCTTTGTATAGCTCTTGTTTCAGGAAAACAGACCCATTAATATAGAAAACATTCTAAATACAGATGAAATTGTGAAGCTGTATTAGAATACAAAAAATATTTCTTAATTTAGGCAAACAAATATCCTCTTACACAATAGATCAATCATAAGCAGATGTTTCCATTAGTATCAGATAAGCAATCATCACAAGCTGTATTTAATCTGCATCTTTATCCTTAGACTGCAGGTTCTCAAACAAGAGACTGTCTTTTCCTGAATGCTTGGAAACTGTTCAGCAAATTGCGGGCACTGACATAAATAAATAATAATACCATAGTCACTGGGGACATTTAAGTAAAATTACACTGTGCTTTAACTATTAAACTCCTTTTCCAAAATCCCAGATGAGCAATGATGTTCAGAATCCTAGTTTTCATTTGTCTTGTTTCATTAGGAGTTTGCTTCTAGCGAAATACTGCTGCAGCCATAAATGTCCTGTTCATATACTCTTTCCTCATGTACCTGCCAGTGCTCAGAACAATCCCTCTTCCTGGAACAGCTGTGGAACAGCTTCTGTTTTATTTGCTGCTTCTAGGTTGCTGTTACATTCTTTCGAAAATACAGCATCAGCCAGAACTTAAGAGGAAGAATCTTAGTCTTCAGTTGTTTATTCTGCTCCAGGGATGCTTAAGGCAACAGATTAGGCGATGGAGTCCTTGCATGGAGAGAGAAGATGCCAAGGAGTGCCAAGGAGCCAGCCAGCCCTCGGGGAGAGCAAGAACTTCCCAGGGAAGAGGAGACTGGACAGAGTTAGCTGTAACTCAGCAGGTCACTGGGTTGGGTAAAACAAGGACTCACCTGAAAGAGCAAGTTTTGTTGATTTTTTTCATTTCCTATTTGTCTGTCTTAAGAGCTCTAAGCTCTCTCAATTTGAAAACTTAATTTTCTAGGTTTTATTCAAATAAAGGTTGCCTTGTTTGAGGTTAAAAATAACACCACCAACTTCAGTCTTTTGAAATAATTTAATATAAGTACATAATATAAAATATTATTTAATAT
>NW_010223198.1:0-4810 GCF_000695765.1 Mesitornis unicolor | reverse complement strand
TATATTATAATATAAAATGAAATGCTCCTCTGTTGTTTTGACTGATTCTTGGCTTAAAAGGTTAATACATTTAAAAAAGTAAAAGCTGAGATTTCTCTTCGGTTTTCTCATGAACCAGTTCCAGCTTAGTTCCAGGAAAATCACAAAATGAAAATCATAAAACTTTGGTAGATCCTGAATCCTAGAACTTGTCAGTCCTTCTGCAGGTACAAGAGCCTGCCACATTAGAGCAAACCACATTAGGGCAAGGTAAAGCTGTAGCTCTGGCTTTTCAACACAAAGTGGGACCAGCTGCCTCTCTGCTTTCAAGTGGTACTGGTATCAAACCCAATGAGGGGAGGAGAGCAAATCGCTGAAGAGGACTATTGAAAGAGCTTGTCTGATACTAGTGAGGAAGATACACCACACCTCTCAGTGATGTGCAGAAGCAAGTTCAGTTCTTTGTATGCTTGGAATACCCTCTACAGTTGCAAGAGCCCCTTACTACAGGCCAGGCATTAATAGCATAATTTAATCATAGGCTAAAGCCCTTAGTACATAGCCTGCAATACTGTAGACTTTAGACTTATGTATGGAGCATGTTAGACCCTAGAGTATTTCCTCTCTGACTTTCCAGATGTTTTTCCAAATTACAAATGCAAATAGAGTGCAATATATAATGTTCCCTGAATGTCTACAATCATTATAATCTTGTCCTCTAGTGTTGTACATATCTTTCTCGGTCAATTGAAGTCAACTGTAACAAGCAATTCATGGGTTGGCAACTATGATTATCACTGTGCCACTGATGTAGTCTTTGAAGATTACAGTGTCCTGGAAAGGAGAAATCGTTGCTCTGTAATAATAGTAGAAAAGGAACCTCATCTGCAGGAGATTGATAAAGTCCAGGATGCACACAGAAGCTCTGGGGCCAATCCAAAGAAGAGGAAAAAACAAACATCATAGAAAATTTGGTGCACCTGCCATGCATATTGAGGAAGTACCTCTTTCCTTGGCTAAATACTGAATAAAATATGAAGCTAGAAGCATTCACAGTTTGAAAGAATCTGTTTCATGGCCTTACAATTTGTGGTAGCTTCTATTTTTTACTGTGTTGTCTTCAGGTTTCTCTCAGAGATGTTGTTGCACATCAGAAAATTATTAGAGTGTAAGTCCTCAGGTGTTTCATTCTGTTGTGATATGGGTTATTATCAGCCTTCATAATATTTAGCCCAGTAAATAATTTGAAGTGGTTGCACAGCAAGAAATATGCTAGACATGCTGCTGTTTGGGAGCACTCCATTTTAGGTAAAAAAATTAAAATATACAGGAACTTCTAGAATATACTGAAAGCTAATCCCCAATAGATAATTTTTGCAT
This sequence comes from Mesitornis unicolor, assembly GCF_000695765.1. NCBI lineage: Eukaryota > Metazoa > Chordata > Aves > Mesitornithiformes > Mesitornithidae > Mesitornis > Mesitornis unicolor. The sequence goes on along the minus strand of NW_010223198.1, from coordinate 3,451 downwards.
TAGAAAAAAAGAAGAAAATTTGCAGCTGCAAAACTAAGCTTGTAGGAATATTTGGGGATCAATTTCTGACTGTCCACAAGTCGCTTTCAAGTGCATTGTTCACTGCACTGCATAAATGACTTTTGTGATTTGGTGAGAACAAATGATATACATATTTAAATAAAAAGAGGTGATATATGTCTCCTTATGCAGAGAGATGTTGTCCCATCACTGAATACCTCTTGGGATGAGAAGTGTATACCTAAGACCAGTTGCTGAGCTTTACCTGGAGTTCAGCTCTTGAGATTCAGAGGATCCCCCTTTTGTTGCTAAGCTGGAACTTTGGAAAAGAGATTCCATAAAATACAAATAATATTTTTTGTGTTGCTGTTTCTTTCTTTGTATGAAGTCCTCTGTATCTGTTTCTCAAGCCACCTAAAGCCAACTTGATATGTATTCTGGAGTGTCAGCTTAAATGTACACTTTCTTAATTATTTTTTCCACACTAACAGTTGATTCCCCAAATTATTGCTTTTTTTTTCTCCTGCAGCAGGTGTCATCTTACAAAAGTGTCCGCAGCAGTTAATGAAAAAGTGGAATATTCTGGGAGTTGTAGTCTTTCAAACAGAGCTTCGCAAGGACATACCTGTATTGGAACACTACAGCTCCCTGAACTTCCTCGCATCACTGCCTATGAAACCGTCCTGCAACGTGACTAGTTTGGGGGGTGGTACTCATGGACTTCCAGCACTGCAAATCACACAGCACCCTGTGTCTGGGTATGGGAGCAATTGGGAGCCGGAATGGACACCTGTGAACCAGTGCATGCTTAGGGCAGGGAACGAATAAAGAAGTCTGGTATGAGGCAACATTGTCATTTGGAATATTTCGTTTTAGAAAAACATTCAACCCAATTTGTGCCTTTACCACAGAGCTCTGCAGAAGCCCAGCCACTTGAACACTCTCCAGACACCTACATTTCGGTCAAATAGTGTTGCGCTTAACTGCTTTTAGAGTTTCCTTTGATCTAAATGGCTTACAGCACCGGCTGGTCTTTTTCACCTCCTTTGGCCTGTGTCCTGGGAACAGGTTGTCTGTCTGCAGTCTCTGAATAGAAGACTTCGGAGTCACTGCTTCACTCTCATGCCCATTTCCTCTGTTGTTAGAAAAATTCTGACCCTCCGAGAACTATTTTTCATTTTAGTTGTTTTTACAGTTTAACTCTCTACGCTAGTTCATTCAGACAGACAAAGTTTTCAGAGGAATTACAGAAGCAATCGTTCTACTTGGCTGGAGATACATAAAGTTTTAAATAAAAATATTAAAAGCTTAGATATATTTCTTACCTCTGTTTCTTTTGGCAGTTCATTGGCCTTATCTCCAACTTGCCTAATTATCCCAGATTTAATCAGACACACATTATTCCCAGTTTGAGAATTTATGTACATGTTATGAATTCCCTGACAGCATATGGCTAGCACCAGATGTAGACTACATTCATTGACAGAGCAACTGGAGAGATTTACTAGAATTTTTCAAGTTATTATAAGATGAAGAGTTCCCCCAGACATCGTGCTCATGAATTTGTAAGCCTGTGATGAAGCTCCTGCAGCAGCAGCTGTACTTGTGCTGTGAGCATGTTTGGTTTCTGGCACTGAGCAGGTGGTGGTAGAATACTCCCTTTCACTGCCTTCTTGCATTCATGATCCTAGCTGGAGACCAGAAGGTGGGGAAAAAGCATGAAAGTGTAAAATAAAGAGATAGAGACAATGATACTTTATTTCTTTTCAAGGGTTCAATTTTATTTTAACTTCTGAACAACTGTTCTGAGAAATCTTATTTTAGCTAACCAGACTGATTCTCTATCTAAGTCATAGTTTTGGTTTATTTGTACTGATACAAACTTTCAGTTGCAGTGCTCCAGAAAACCTCACTTTAAAATCACCATGTTCATTCAGACTATTATATAATATAAAATTGCATGGAATAACTACATGCATGAATTTAGATAAGCACCTACATATTTGGAAGAAAAATGGAATTTTAATTTGCAAAAGAAGTACAGAATCCCTGAGGAAAGAGGGAAGAGAAATGGATGCTGAAGGAATCAGCTTCTACAGAGATCACTCAGCTCATAAGAAGGAACTTCAATTAATTGAAATATGTTAGGAAATACATGAGAAAAGTACATACTATCCAAGTTATTGACTGGTTTTATATTTTGCACTCTTTGCCGTACATGCATTAAAAAATTTCACAAATATCCAATACTTAGATCTTGAGGAAGATGTGTTTGTAATTAATGTCTTGTTTGACTGAGTGATGTTTATTTGCAGATTTCACTAATAAATAGCATATTTAACACATTGCTAAGGAATGCCAAGAAATTCATGTGAGGTAAAAAAGTTTCTCTACCTTGACTGCTTTAGGGGAACTCCAAATGCAAAGTGTTATTGGATGCTTTCTTTTACCAGAGGAAATATACTTTCTGATTTTAAATATATGCTACCACCTGGCCCCTAACAATGAAAAGACAAATGGGTTTTTATGAGGTGCAGAAAAACAAACAAACAAACAAATGAAAAACCAGGGAAAAGTTAGTGGTAGAATAATTTATTTAGATTACTCATTCCTAGACAAAGATGTTCTATTATTTTTATTTTAAAATAACTTTCTAATGTTATGTGGTTGGCTATTCTTCAAAAAGCAACAATCTTTGTTATTATAATCCCAGATAACAAATAAACAACAGATACATTTTGTCTTCAATCAAAATGCAATTCTTGTAAGGTCTTCTGCAATAAGAAACATGTGCATGAGCCCAGATGTTTTTGAAGATAAATATACATGTTAAATGTAAGATTATTCATTCAATTAATTATTCAATTTATTAAATTATTTATTCAATCAATTTATTCAATGAATAATTAATTAGCTGCTGTTTACTTTAAAAGGTTCAAGACATCCTTGAGCAATTCATGGACCCATACATCAGTGTAATTAACCACAGGCTGCACTAGAAATACAGTGAAAATTTTTCATATGCTGTTCACAGTGGATAGAGATGCTGATCCTCGATGGTCAGTAACAGACCACTCTCTCTTTGGAGAGTGCTGCTGTCACTCCATGCCACTTGCTGTCTGAACAGAGAACAAGGAAATGCATTATCATAGTAACAGCCACTCCTTCCATTGTAGGGCAACACTGAACAATGAAAAATGAATGTCGTGATTCAGAGTCAAGACACTGCGGGCTAAATCTTCAAAATCTGTCTTTGGTCCTATTCAAAGGAGCTGCCTCTAAGGTCAAATGTTGCTTATCAGGAACAGTGTTGAGGAATGGTCAGTGATCCAAGAGCACTAGGCTCCAAATTTGTCTTGATCTATATCTACGTTTTGTGGAGTTCACGCGCAAATTTAGCTATTACAGTGAAGGAAGATATATATTTCACAGAATCACACAGAATCACAGA
>NW_010223197.1:0-4733 GCF_000695765.1 Mesitornis unicolor | reverse complement strand
AACCGAGTGATTCTGTGATTCTGTGTGAATATGCTTAATTTTAAGAAGTGCTATGAGGCCTTAGTTTCTGTTTAAATGGAAGGAGTGCTTGCATCTGGGTGGTCTCAGCCTGAGAACATCAAGTCAACGGCTTTGCAAAATACATACTGTACTTTTGTGAATAAGCTTAGTTTTTACTTGCTGGCAGTTTCTTGTTTTGTTTTCTCTTCTATGAATGAGTAATTGTTAGCTTTCCAATAACCCATCTTGGGCTTTAAAATAACAGAGCATCAGATTTTTAGCTCCTCTAACAATCTTTAGGCTTGCACATTCTTGTAAGGCATAATCCTTGATTTGGATTTGTTCTATTTTGCTCCATTTTGTCCTATTCTTCACAGAATTTTCTGATATACTTGTGAAGATTTTTAACAGACCAAGCCTGGAAGAGTCCCTAGTGATCTGTTCAATAGCTTGTGTCCTCTACCTGACTTTCAGTCACTCACTACAAATAACCAAGGGAACATAAACCATTTTAGAGGATAATAATTTATCTTTTGCAGAACAGTTGGTTTCTTTTCTTTCACTGACTCAATGCAATGATCATACAGAATGCTTAATTTATAGTTCAGACAGCAGTTTCTTGTTCAGCTTTGTTATTAAAGTCACAGTGTCATTTTCTGACAGGGCAGTATTTGCATATATAAGCTTGATGAGAGGCCGGTAACCAACTGGGCTGGGGAAAGGGGTAATTTCTTATCCATTTCTCAATTGTGTTTTGTTTTCCCTGCTGGAAGTTAGTTCTGAACACCCTCTTTAACAAGATATGCCACTGAAGATAATAAATAACTCTGGGAATCTGGGCAGCAGTAGCTTTTCTTAGAAAACCAAAGCTTTGGTTGGCTACTTAAAGTTAGGCCCCTAAATTCATTGTCAAGTACCCAAAACAAATTGCTATGATGTTGAAAAATTCCACTTAGCCACAAATCTGATTTTGACAATGTGAGCTGTGAGTACTTGGAGCTTTGTAGAAGCAGACAACTTTAATCTACGTAATCAGATTTGGCATTTTCTCTCTACTTAGATCTACCTAGGAGTGATGTTTCAGGAATACTGTTCAGGCATTATCAAGTTCAGGACACTGTCATTTTCTTGATGAGTTTAGAAACTTTCTGTTCTCTTCTGGAGTCAGAGCTTTTTTCACTTGTTGAGCCCTACAGCCAGGAATTTCAGTAGTTTGCTGTATCAAGAGGACAGGTGTAAACTCAGCAGTACTCACAAGCTTCATGGCACCAAGTCTGACCCAACATTTTGGTGCCAGAATTAGGGACCTATGACAGCATTCAAAGAGCATGTAGCTATCTGGTGTGATCTACAGAATTACTTCAGCAGAATGTACACTGGAAAGTGGGATTCTACTGCCTTTCAGCGGGATTGAATTGTCTGGTCTGCTCTGTGCATTTTGAAAGTGTTGCAGGGGCAAGAATGAGAAGAGAATCTGATATTCGTAACTTTGATACATCTGATATTGCAGGATTAATTTTCAAAACCAGTCAAGTTCTCTTGATTGGTAGGTACCAGTTTTACTTACTGTTAAGTAATCAATTGAATTAAATAAATTTCTTCCAGTGGAATTGGCATAACCTTGCTGCTGCATAGAAACTTTCTACCATCCAGCCTAAATTAAGTTCTTAGGACTTGAGCAAGGTCTATCTGCATCATCATGTACCTAAATCCCTCTAGGAATCTTGACTTTCATGCTTTCTATCATAAAAACCCAATAGACAATATAGTGGAGTCGCTTTGCCTGCGACAGGTGTGGCAGGTCACTGAGGGACAACGTAATGACTTGCATTAAATAGAAGTCCAACATGATATGATAAAGGAAAAAAAGAAAAATTAAATGGAGAAGGTCTTACTGTTTACCAGTCCCACTTCATTTAATATCAATCTAATTTGTGACATAATTATACAATACCATTAAGTCTGCAAAGCAACAAGCTCTTTCGCAGCTCTCTAGGTACAATACAGTCTTCTAAATTTTACCGTTTCTTTCCTGTAACTGATCATCTGCTCTGTGTTGTGACCTGGCAAGAAGCATAACAAGACAATACATACAAAGAAGCAAAGAAATTTGAAAAGCTCTAAGCAATACTCTCAAGCACACTTGCAGATATTCTTTCACTGACGCTTTATATTTAAAAATTAATCCAGAGCACCCTCACAAAAAAATCTATTTTACTTGTTTAACAAAATGGAGTATTGATTTGTCAAAGTCTAAACAACACAGCCTACTTGAGTCATTGATCAAGAATTTGGGTTCAATCCATGTGATCATTAACTTCTTGTCAGATGCATTCATTTATTCATAAGCTTTGTTTATGTCAGGCCCTTTTCATGGGCTCATTTCAAAATAACAAAAACCAAATACCTTCTCTACCTTCCATTTCACTGAATACAGAAGTCAAAACAGAAGGTGCTATCAGCTTCAAAGATTTTGTGAGCCTTTTGAAGATTCCAGGAACTCTGGAGATTTTAATATAAGTCCAGGCTTCAGTATTATTTCAGAACTGTACTTCATGAGTATAAAATTCTCCAAAGACAACAGCCCCTTGTGCTGCCATGTGAGGAACCTGACCAAATTTGAGAAAGTCAGTAGTTAAACTATTAGGAGCTCCATCTATTTTGTACTGTTGTTCAGGAAATGCTGGTTTTATGTCATAAGGCCATTCTTTAGCTGGACTGTTGTTGCAATAAAATACATTTGTTGGAAACTTCTGATACACAGGATAAAGAGATCCTGATAAAACAGGATCTGGTTAAAACGTATGGCTTAATCACAAATCAAATCCTTTTAGCTTTTTCTCAGTACATTTTCTGGGGTTTAATGTGAGAAAAGCAACAAGAAGCAAAAGAGTTCTGAATTTGGCTTTTTTTTTTAACATGGTACTCTTTTGAACTCCAGACTTTACTGTGCTATACAGCTTAATAGTAGGCAGGAGATATTAACAATGAAAAATGAGTCTTCATAATCAATATCTGAGTATTTGCTGCATTCCATTAATCTTGTATCAAAAAGTAACATCACAGCCATGAAGAAGTTGTTGTAGGGTATGATCTTACATTGAGTTAAACAGCCTATAATAACAGACAGGGTTCAGCATCTTCTCTGAACCACAGGCATGTTAGGAAACACCGGAGCAGAAGCTGGATAAGTTCTGCTGCCTTTCCCGTGAGGTGCTGTGGGTTAAAGGCACATTCAGAGACAGTTACCTCAAAAAAGCTGGCATGTTCACTCACTTACCTTCTCGTAATTCCACTGTAAGCCTATCTCCTTAGCATGCAGCTGTCAGCTTTTTAGTATCAAAAATTAAAATAGTGGGAAAAGAAGATGAAGCAGTTCATGGTTTTTTTGGTCTTTTTTAAAGAAAGAATATAGTCTGACTCTCAGTAATTTATACATCTGAAGTTTAATTTGCATGTTGGATGGGCTACAATGCGAACTGTGGAATACAGTCTGACTTCGAGAGCCTGCGTATCCCTGAGGATGTGGAATCACATATTTCTATGTATCTACTAATTCTTGCAAAGATGGTAATGGAAATCCCTCTATGTGAATCAGGACATTGCTGAATAAATAGCATGAAGTGCTACTCCAATAGGAAATACAGGCCTCAGCCAGAACTGTGAGGAAGATGGAAGTTTTGCCACAAATTTTATGCAGTGGGTTTTTCATTAGACTGCAAACCTGTAGTTGGTACGTAATTGTGGTGATATGGACAGAGACTTTAGAAACTCAATTTTTACATATTTGGGTGGGAGAAATTAACTTTATCCTGACAAAACTTAAGTGTGGGTAACTTGGTCAAAAGTCCTGAATAATAAGCAGTCATCTGAGTCAATACTCCATGCTGGGTATCTATTTGAAACCTCAGTGACACAGTTTCTTTCAGAAAATTTGCGGCCTGCTCTTTGAGAAAGACTGATTATACCATGCTCTTCATCAGAGATAGGCTGATTTTAGACTTAACTCTGGTGTAACCGCTGATTTTGTGCCAGCAATGGAACAGAAAACAGAATCGCTCTTAGCCTCGGGCAAAGTTCTCGCACAGTCTGTTCTATTATAAATACAAGTCACAAACGTTTTGTGCAGTAAGATCTCGTTATAAATATTTTTATACTCTGCAATATTAATTTTATTTAATTTTTCTTCTTAAATTTAGGCTATTTACATTTGAACAGAGACAGTCACGTATTACGTGCAATACAAAAAAAGACATGAGTATGTACAATGTATTCAATGTATACACATGCTCACACGTATGTATAGCTGCTGAAGCATGCTCAGAGAACAGAAAAAAAATAAAACATTTGCTTAATATGAATCATGTATATGTATATATGCATTTTTCTGTTAGCAGCATATTTGCACTATGCTTACTTTCAGTTAAAGATTGAACATGTGCCTCAAGAAGTAGTCTTTAAATGGATGCACAATAGCTGGCTACAATGGGTAATTTCATTTAGGCACAGAATCACAAAGTAGCCATTTTTAACTTCAACTAGATTACACATTTACTAAACCTTCCATAAATTCATCATTTGGCTGAGTCACATTGAGAATTGTTTTAGATAAATCTATGTGAAAATTAAATTTAAGTTGAAAAACAGCAGGAAAAAGATGTATAGTAAGTACTTCATTTGTTGTAATAGGACTATTTGGAAGGAATACAAATCACAGAATCACAGAATCACAG